>NC_022011.1:89916070-89975147 GCF_000317375.1 Microtus ochrogaster
TATCTATCTATCTATCTATCATCTATCTATCTATCATCTATCTATCTATCTATCTATCTATCTATCTATCTATCTATCTATCTATCATCTATCTATTTCTATGTCTATATTTCCTAGAGATTATTGTTCTGTATTTCCAGTCATTTCTAGCATAAACTGTACTTACTTCCTTTTAGGAGTCCATTCTTTGTGTTATTAATTTATCAGATAGACCCTTAGTAAAATTTGCCAAGGAAAAAAATATTAAAACAATGAAATGGATAATTGCACATTGGCAAAAATGTAGTGAGGAGAAAGAATGTAGCGCACAGAGTACGCTGGGTCAGAAAATAGGGGGAGACAGGCTGGTCTATCAGAAAAGGTTATATTGGGACTGACATCTGAAAGACAATTACAGTACAAGCAGGCAAAAGAAATGAGGGAAGACAGAGTATATACTTTTAAAGCAACTCATTATTTCAGACCTAGAGGTAGATGGGAAATCATCTAATTAAAGGGACAGAAAGAAGAGTGTGAGAAAAGAATGATGTGTGGTAAGGCTGAAGAATACGACAGGAAGAAAATTGTCCACCCCTCCCCCCCAATTGGGGTCTCTAATAGGAAGCAGATGTTAATATTGACACCAACTTGACAGGATCTAGAACCTCCTAGAAGACAAGCCTCTAGGCATATCTGTGAGGAGTTATCTAGATGAGGTTAATTGAGGCGAGGGCATCTATTTTAACTGTAGACAGCCCAGGTCTATGTGCTGGAGTCCTGGGTTAAATAAAACTGAAAATGTGAAGCAAATACAAGTTTTGTTTCTCTCTGCCTTTCTTCTGAGGATCCAGCAGGACCTAGACTCACTGCATACCTTTCCTGGCATAGAGGGCTGTACCTTTCCTCTATGACCCCCAATCATCCATCCCATCCCCAACTTGCTTTTGTTGGGCATGGAAGTAACTAATACTTGGCCATGTCACAGCTTTTGTTGCTCATCTTAAAATGCCAGCAAGCATTTTCATATGAAAACCTAATGAAATTAGCAGTTGATGACCCTTTGGTCTTCGATGAATGGGATAAAGAGGGAGGGAAGGAGGAGGGCATTAGAGAGGAAAGGGATGTTCATGTGTTGGGAAAACATTTAGGAAATAAGCTGACACAACTGAAAAGTTATTGGAGCATAAGATGACAGAGAGTGATAGACCAATGGAGATTTCCCTAGTTTGGGGCACGAGTAAATGGCAAACTGGCCTAAGAAGGAGAATGAGCCTAGTTTTACATCCGTGGAGTCTGAGACTCCTTTATAATATCCAAAGAATGTGGAGTGAGGCAGATTGGTGTTTACACAATATTTGAGGGTGGGATAAATATATGTAAGAAAAGTTGACTAGGGTAGTAAAATCAAGGTAAAATCCTAAAAAAAAAAAAAGAATAAGCAAATGCTTAGATGAAGAAGTGAAGCTGGTTTGAGAAACTGACTTGTGGATGAGAAAGATAAGGACCATTTTCATTGGTTTGGTTTGATAACGTGTATGACAGTGATATCATCAGTGATTTTTTTCTGATGACACAGTGCAGAGAATAAATTAAAATTATTTGGAGATTAAATAGGCTATTAAATGTAAAAATAATGAATACTTATGATTTTTAAAATTTACTTCTTTTTGGAATAGCATCTCGTAGCCCCTGCTAGTCCGAAGCTTGCTATATAATTCAGGGTGGCTCTCATGTCCAGATCATCTCGAGTCCTGGGATCACAGCTGTGCTCTACCACGCTGGCTTTGTGCACCGTCTTTGAGAGAGTCAAGGTTCGCTTATTGGAGAGAACAGAGCATACACAGGCTCTCACTAATTACTTATCAAGTAAGCAAATGATTAATGTTAGAAAGAGGAGCTGGCAATGAGCTCTTGCTACTCTGGAGGCTTTGAATTTATTACTTCTCAATCACATTATGAGATCAGTGACACCAAACAAGTTTCCTGCATGGGAAGACCAAGTCAGCAAGATGGTAGAATGGCTTGGGGTTTTCACAACTAGGAATTTGCAGAGCAGGACTATGAACCAAATTTATCCCCAGAACCTCTTCTTCTTCTCGAGAATGTCAACTAATGTGAGTCCAAAGTCTATTTTTCATAACTGGAAAACATTTTAGGAGCATATTCCGCAGACAGGATTTTCTCTGACCTAATAAATTAGATGCAGATAGAATTTGGATTAAATTCTTAACCAGAGCGGAAGAAAGTTCAGCCGGGAAGACTTTCATATTTATTGTGTATGTATTCATTTCTTTTGTTTCTGAGAGGGGTGTGTCTCTATGCAGTACAATCTGGGCTCAAATTGTGCATCTCTGTGCCTCTGCCTCCAAGCTGTGACTTGTGACACCACCTCATCTGGTTAAAATGCCTTTTAAAAGTAGAATGCCTTAATATCACCATGAAAACATCTCAGAGATGTTAAGGACGCATCGTTTTAAACAGAAATTTTAAACAGGTTATTCTGAATTAGTACTGTTGAGGAATATTTGTTGAAGATTGTTACATTTGTTTATGCTGTGGAATAATTGTTTAACGATGCAAAGATGTGTTGCATTCTTTTATGTTTTTTTGTTTTTTGTTTTTTTAATTCTGTGAAGCTGTGTTAGTGTGCTCTCCTAAAATACATGATTGCTCTAGTAAAGAGCTGAATTGTAAAGAGCTGGGTAGGAAAGAGTTAGGCAGAGCTGCCAGGTAAAGGGAATAGGTAGACAAAGAGAGACGAGAGACAGAGAAAGGGGGCATGAGAAGAGAAGAAGTGGAGGAGGATACCAGCGGCCAGCCACCCAGTCACACAACCAGTCACAAAGTAAAAAGGAAAGAAAGGAACATAGAATAGAGAAAGTTAAAAGCCCAGAGGCAAGAGGTAGATGGGATAATTTAAGAATAGCTGGCTAGAAATAAGCCAAGTTAAGGCCAGGCACTCATAAGAAAGAATAAATCGCCATGTATTATTTTGGAAGCTGGGTGGTGGGCCCCCAAAGAGAAAAAAATCAACAATTACATATTACTCAAATAGAGAAAATCTATGTTTGATTGGCAATAAATTATTGATTAATAAAATACCTCAAACATCAATTTTAAGCTGGTTTATTTTAGGGACATATCATCAGATCTTGATAAGTATTTTTTCCTTGAAGAAGAGGAGCACCCATAAGCTGGAAACGTATAGGTAAATACATCAGGTAGTGACAGTAAAGAACCAGGATGGCAGCAAAGGCTTCATAATTCTTGAGGTTTCCTCTATGGAGGGTCTCAACACATTTTTAATCATATTGGTGTGATGCATCTTCAAGAAGCCGCTGAAGGAGCATTCCCATTGGCAGAAAGGAGGGGCCCAGCCCCAACAAAAATGGAGGATGCCTTAGTTTAGAATTCATCTACCATGGGCTGGAGAGATGGCTCAGTGGTTAAGAGCATTGTGTGCTCTTCCAAAGGACCCGAGTTCGATTCCCAGCAACCACATGGTGGCTCACAACCATCTGTCATGAGGTCTGGTGTCCTCTTCTGGCCTACAGACATATATGCAAACAGAATAGTGTGTCCATAATAAATAAATAAATAAATAAATAAATAAATAAATAAATAAATAAATAAATAAATAAATAAATATTTTTAAAAAGAATTCATCTACCATGGATGAAAACTCTCTTTATTTGTTTATTGTTTTTATTGCTTTTATTTTGCTATGTATTTTTCTCTGTTCCCCTTCCTTCCCCCATCTTTCCCCCCTTTACGCTTTTCCATGGTCCCCATGATCCCAATTTACTCAGAAGATCTTGTCTTTTCCCAAGTCCCTTGTAGATTAGATCCACATATATCTCTCTTAGGGTCCTCTTTGTTGTCTAGGTTCTCTGGGGGTGTGAACTGTAAACTGTTTTTTCTTTGCTTTGTATCTAAATGCCACTTATGAGTGATTACATATTGTATTTGTCTTTCTGGGTATGAGTTACCTCATTCAATATGATGTTTTCTAGATCCACCCATTTGCCTGCAAATTTCAAGATGTCATTATTTTTTATTATTTTATTATTTTTCCGCGGTGTAGTACTCCATTGTGCAAATGTACCACATTTTTTAAATCCATTCTTCAGTCAAGGGGCATTTAATTTGTTTCCAGGATCTGGCTATGACAGACAATGCTGCTATGAACATAGTTGAGTAATATCCTTGTGGTTCAATGGAGCATCCTTTGGGTATATACCCAAAAATGGTATTGCTGGGTCTTGAGGTAGGTTGTTTTCTAATTTTCTGAGAAATTGCCATACTGATTTCCAAAATGGCTGAGAGTAACAATTAATAAGTGGAACTTTCTGAAGCTGAGAAACTTCTGTAAAGAAAAGGACATAGACAACAAAACAAAATGGCAACCTACAGAATGGGAAAAAATCTTCACCAACCCCACATTGGACAAAGGACTGATCTCCAAAATATACGAAGAACTCAAGAAACTGGTCATCAAAAGAACAAATAATCTAATAAAAATGGGGTATAGATATAAACAGAGAACTCTCAACAGGTAAAATGACTGAAAGACACTTAAGGAAATGCTCAACATCCTTAGTCATCAGAGAAATGCAAATCAAAACAACTCTGAGATTCCATCTTACATCTGTCAGAATGGCCAAGATCAAAAACACCACTGGTAGCTTATACTGGAGAGGGTGTGGGGTAAAGGGAACACTCTGCATTGCTGGTGGAAGTGCAAACTGGTACAGTCGCATCGGAAGGAGAACTCTTATAATAAGGTACAACAAAAGGCTCTCTGTTTTCAGTTGCCACTTGGGTAACACTACTGTGCCCTACAGTGGTGGCTCAGAGCTAGAGACTACAAAGTTCAAAGTTCTGTACTTTTCAAAGGATGAAACTCAGCAAACATTATAGCTCATCACCTGATATTAAAATTTATACTATAAATTAATTTTCATCATTCTACCCTAAGATTTCTATGGACTTGAAGTGTAAACCATGGTAGACTAATCACCTTTCAGTAGAATGAACGACTTTGATTTTCATTATCCTTACCTTTTGACTCTTAATACACTCTGTGAGCACTTTTCAAAATGCCTGGTGTATAGTCGTATAATTCTTTCTGTTCTTGGAGACTGGCCTAAATTTTGCTTATTTGTTTTCTCATAAGAAGTTGATTGTCATGTATTATAAATAATGAGATAATAAATCTGGTATTTGGGGTTGGGTAATTTTAAACAAACCCCCTTCCATATCTTTGTAATTAATTTCTCACATGAACTTTATAGCTTTCACTGAAGTTTATAATAGTCCAAGGTGCATATAAACAATAGCATGGTACTTTTACCTTCGGATGGTAAAATACAGAATGGGTCACCACATTCTTTTATAATTACTCTTCAAAAATAAAATCATGGGCCAGAGGCATGGCTCCATTGGCAAAGAGTTTGCCACTCCAATATAAGGACCTATATTTGATCTTCAGCACTCATGATAAAAATAAAAGGTGAACAAAATAAAAATAAATAAAAGGTGGTCATGCTCATAATCCTATTGCTGAGGAGGTTGAGGCAGGGGTACCCTGACTTGGTCTGTTGCAGATTCAGTAAAATAGTTTGTCCCAGAAAATAAAAAAAAAAAAGAAATTTTGGAATACTCCCTCTCAATATCCACCTCTGACTTGCACGTGCGCATGCTCTCATATGCCGATGTACCTGCATACCCACAAGACACACACAAATATCTACACATATGTGCACGTATATGAACAAGAGAAATGAGGTCAAAATCATCAATAGTACTGAGACTAAGCAAACCATTAAAAATCACAATGTTTAGATTTTATGAGTAAAATCATTTGTAAATGAAATAGAAATTTGAAATTACAGTTCCTTCTTTCTTTTTCTCAGAACCCAGAAAGAATGTGTGAAAAAAATACATCCCCTGTCTTATACCAATAAAGACTCTCACGTACCACACAATATACAACATAATTTCTTGACAGATCAGTTAAGTAATATCCTACTGTAATATTTCCCCTCTAAAAATTTTATTGAATATATAAATTTATGGATTAGGATTATAAAATAACAGGAAAGTATTTCTCTCTGTGGACAACACTGAAGCCTCAGAAACCTCATAAATTATGAAATTTCAGTCACATTTAGTATCTGTGGACTTGGAGTCAGATGCTTTAATAAATGCTTGAGAGTGAGAAGCTTGACACAGAAGCTTCCAGATAGTGCTGCGGCCTCTCTCACGCTGCTCACACTGCACCCTCTGGATTTGAAGTGTGCCTTCCCTGCTCACCTGAAGATTTGTCCTTTCTCACTTTCTTCAGACTTGAGTGGGTAGTGGCACTGTAGCTGTCCCACCTACCTAAACGAGTGCAGTCAGCCTTAGCATCCTAGTGTGCAAGTATCATAATCAAAGAAATAGCCATGGTCTTTATGCTTAGGCATAGCTGTCAATTAATGTGGAATAGATCCTCGAGGTCTTGGCCAAAGTTTCCTTGAGTCGGAATCCAGCTAAACTTTCAGAGGATCTCTTTGCCCAACTTTGAAACAAGTTTGAGCCACCTCAACTCCAGGTGGGTCCTTATTATATTAGTGTGTATTTACCTAAGCATTAGTGCCCTAGAAAGCTCTCAACAGTTCATCTTAACCTAGAAGTCTTAATCTTAGTGTTTGTATCTTTTATATGTATATAATCCTTTTAGTAAATGAAAATTTCCATTTCTGTAAATATGTTTAAAAGTTATGAATGGAGTTTCCATTTTGGATTCCGGTTGTCTTTGTGACTACAGTCAAGCTTCCATCCCTACATAGGGAAGAATGAACCAGATAGAATTCTCCGAAAGCACAAATTGCTGTTCAAGGATTTGAAGTGAAAAAAGTAAATAACTTATTTTCACATTCCCTTTCCAAGATAAGATGAAATTTCAAAGAACTAATATCCAGACCACATTCAAGAGGACAATGAATGTTAAAAATCAGAATTAAAATGTTTAAAATCATAGATTTAGAAGTTTATGGAAGAATAATCAATGTAACTCATTGGTCAATGGGCTGTTTGTCTTCCAAAATTCACATGTCAAAATCCTAACTATCAAAGCAATGGTATTGTGAAGTGAATTTCTGGAGAGAGATGAGGTCATGAGGCTACATCCACAGCAAATGAGAATGGTGGAGTTATTAACAATAACCCCAGAGACTCACTCCAGTCATTCCACCACTGAAAGTTTTAATAACATTTTAAGATATTGCTTGTGTCTAGTGAGATGTGGATAAGAGTTTTAATTTTAGTTTATAGATCTTATTGGGTAAAATTTCAGCTATGATTGTCATGTAAAATACAATAATCATAATAAGAATATATAGTAGGAGCTCAGATAATGCATAAATCACCTTTCTTCAGGCTAACCTCTTTTTGGAAGGAGTGCATTTTTTCAAGAGTATTGCCCTTTTGTCAAAAACATCTCACCCTTTGTGTGGTCACATTCGTGTCAAGACTATTCTTTTATACTTCTGTTAAAAAGATGCCCACATTTTGTAGAGATCATCTTGATTTTTAGATATCCCTTTTACTTCCTTCTTAATCCATTTTTAAATCAGTTTTTTGTTTGATTTCCTGTATGTAATTTTTCATGATTAGCAAAATCCTACAATTAAAGTTATATGCCTTGTTATATTTACAAATTTTCTTTGCTTTTGATGCAGAGAGTCAGATCGTCAAGTATCGATAGAAGACCAAGCATATTTCCATGAAGATTAACTGCAAAAATGGTTGCACACATTTTGGTGATGATAGTACACATCATACACTATTTTCTTACGAATTTATCATATTACTTTTATGCATTATTGAGTACTCTCTCCACACCGATAGGATACCTTCTCTCACCTCATACGTCATGTGACCTTGTAATTTAAATAATTAATTGCAACTTAATTTGCTTAATTTGTAAAACTTGTGGATTTCTGTATGTGTGTATGTGTGTGTGTGTGTGTGGATATTCACAGATTCCAGAAGAGGATGTTGGGTTTTGTGCAGCTGGAATTTTTAGTGATTTGAGGGTCAGATGTAGGTACCTGTTCTCAAATTCCAGTCCTCTTCAAGAGCAGCATGGCTCTTCCTCACCGAGTCACCTCTCTAGCCCCTTTAACTTTCTTCTTAACCATACTTGTTTATGGCAATATAATTTCTGAAAGCAATTTATCTCAAACATGCCCAAACTTTGTCTATAATTTAGCAGAATTTCATCTTGCTTTGTGAATATATGTTTTGTTTCTTCCTGAGTGACATGCAAAATCGTATTCAGACGTTATAAAACAAGAAAGTAACACTGCACATATTTTTAGCTGTCTGTAGAACAAAATGGAAAAGGACATATTAAAAACAAAAGGCATGGAATTACAGAAGAAAGTGTATTTTATTTTTCTATTAGGTACAAGAGAATAGTGGGTGCCAAGTTCACAGCATATCAGGAATGAGTCTGTGTTAGCACCGACTGCTGTCGCAGCTGTGCTGATTCTCCAGATACTCTCTGATTGCTGCAATTATCAGACATGCTTTGTAGAAGAGAAGAAAGAAATATGATGAGCCTAACTAATTTTAACACGGGAGATGAAATAGAAAGCAGTAGAAGAAGATAGGTTGGACTTGGATATTTGCTTTATAGCCCACATGTCACCATCACCTCAAGTAAGAAGTAAGCAGTTCCAGGTGCAAGAGATATGTGAGAAAAAAGTGAATCAGCTCACAGACACCTGAGATAGATGTCCAGATTGGTCAGAGTTCTCCATTTGTGTCTTACTCTTCTTTGCTTTGCATCCTGACTATGCTCCTTGCATGTGTTCTTCTACCTACAATTCCAACTACAGAGACTTGATTTTTATCAGATGTCTACAACGTCCATTTAACCACTAGTAAATCACCATGTAGGATACTGTATCATTGTAATATGTTGAAACATACTGTGGAAAGCATTAATAAAATGTTTACTGAGAGTGGAGACAAGAGAGACACGATAAAATCCTACACATGGTTTGTAAGTATGACTGGTTGGGTGCTCCAGTTTCCCCCTCTGCTACATGCAAAGATCTAACTTGTCTAGTCGCTTTTCCAAAAGCAATTTATCTCAAACCTATCCAAACATAGTTTACAATTTGGCAGAATTATAAGAATGCATCATCATACATGGACATGATGGATTTCCTACCATTCCTTTTTTTTTTCCCCTATCATTTTTTTAATGACTGAACAAAGGTCGTTACTTAGGCAACCTGTATTTACTGCACACTGTTTTTGTACCAGCCACTGTTCTATTTCCTGGAGAAGCAGGCTAGAAATGAATTTAGGATAACTTTGGCAGTTATTGTTTTCTCCATCGTTTTTATCTCAATTCAAGACTTCAGTAGAAACTGGCTCAGTTAAGGCGATTTTGAGGAAACGTCTAAGATCCATAGAAATGTTAGGCTTTTTATTTTTGCATGTTGTAGTTCCCAGAATACTTTTGTAAAAAAAAAAAAAAACAAGAGATGACATTAAAAGATATGATAAACTTGCCATTTGATCACGTCAAAATAGAAGATTTGTGGAGAGGAATGTCCTTTTAAAGAGAATTGGAAAATGAATGCATTTTGCTTGTCTTCTAAACATTTTTGAGGGTAAGTTTCATATAGGGCCATTTGTTCTGCTCCTCCTTACTGTGCACAGAGTCAGCTCTGGTCCCTAGATATGGACAGACAAAGAAGAACCTGGAGTGGTTGTGGGAGAATGAGCTTCTTTGGGACCATGTAATATCCATAGTGACAGGGCATATAAAACCCTACCTCATAGGAATTCTCCACTCTGATCAAAACCTGGGCTCATAACAAAGTATCTAAGCAAAATAAAAATAATGAATATATATTTTAAAAGAAAATCACAGGGCCTGAAATCGAAGCTCGCAGCTCATCCACCAAACTGATTTTAAGATATGCATATATGTCATAGCATAGATAATGTCTATTACAGCATAGGGTGAATGCTGCATACATTGCTGAGGGACCAGAGTAATGTGACAGGGAAGGACTTTTAGAGTGAACTATGAAAGTCTATAAAACAGGAGAAAAACTTCCTAGAATATCATCTTCATTTACACTAAGTTTTAGGAAACATCCAATTTCTCATGAAAGACTTTTAGAGTAATAAAATTTATGTCATGGTCTTTCATAATATTAACTAATTAATTTTTTCATGACAAATCCATCATGAAGAAAAATCAGGATAGGAATTCAGGGCAGGAACCTGGAGGCAGAAACTGAAGCAGAGACCATTAAGGATTGGCTTGCTCCACATGGCTTGGTCACCCAGATACATTTATTGATGCACAATTTATTTTTCTCTTTTGATAATAAAACAACAAAATAAAATATAATAATATAAAACAAATCCATCACATTGAAGTTGAATAGGAAAAACCAACAGGAAAAAAAAAAGCCCCAAGATATAACATAAAATCAGAGACCTACTCAGGAGTTCCATAAAAATATTAAACTGAAAGCTGTAATACAGAGCACAGAACCTTTGCAGAGCAATGTATGACCTGTGCTTGTTGCTTCTCTCTGTGAGTTCATAGGAGCCTTGCTCAGATGATTTAGAAGCCTTGTTCCCTTGGTGTCCTCCCCCCGCTCTGCCTCTTACACTCCTTATCCCTTTTTGTGTGTGTGTGGTTCTTGATATCTGAAGGGAGGAATTATTATTTTTTAAATATCTTTTAAATTGAAAATTTTGTCCTGATTTTTTTTATTTTTCATGGTTATGTCTTATTATGCAGACAGACCTAGATAACTTCGTTCCTTTTGTGTATACCAGTATTTCCTAGAATTCATTAAGTTCTTCTTGTCTCTGAATCCCGAGTGCTCAAATTAAAGGTGAGTGCCATCTGGGCCTGGTAACTTTCCCTAAGATTAAAACCTTATACTCACTGATCAGTGTAGTCTTTACTACACTTTTTCATTATTGAGAAAGCTCTCTGCAACAGATACAATTATTGAAAAATGCAAGCAATCAAACGGAAAGTTTAGAACCCAGTTCCAGTGGATGCAACAATGGCATGCTCCCACGGCTACGGCTCAGAGATGCTTGTAGGGCAGAAAGACTGTGAAATGCAGAGTATCTGTGAATTCGCAGTGAGATGGTGCCCTAGTAAAAACAGAAAATTTATTATGTTCAAGTTGTACAATGTTTAATTTTTATAGGATGCAGAAGATTCTTTAAAGAGTTTTCAAAGCACAACTGTTTTCTTTCTTACTAACCTTTTTGGCTCCTTACCTGCTTATTTATATTTTCTAGAAATGAATTTGATGTTGAAACCTATATGTACTATACTTTTGATTAGACAGCTGGGAAAAAAGTCAAAGTTCAGCTCAGATTTTCAGACAGCGAAGAGATGACTCTTTCTCAGAAAAAAACAAAAAACAAAAAAAACAAGATTTTCCAAAGATAATTCCTGTGCATATCTGAAGACTTCTGTTTGTAATGTTTGTAATCCATTTTAAAGAAGCTAATTATTATTGAAGAAGATTAAATATTAAAAAGACTTAACCATTGTCATGTGTATCATGACTCAAAAAGCATAGGAAAAAATATGAGCACCTTTACACAGATGCTAATATGCACTGAACCTTTCAGCTCACACACACCTGCTGAAAACAGACTGGCAGAAGGGAAGGATTGGGATTTCATGCATTTTTACCTTGATCCCCAATCACCAAAAAAATAACAGGAATTAACAATCACTGGTCATTCATATCTCTTAATATCAATAGACTCAATTCCCCTATAAAAAGACACAGGATAAGAGAATGGATACAAAAGCTGGATCCATCCTTCTGTTGTATACAAGAAACACACCTCAGTCTCAAAGACAGACATTACCTCAGAGTAAAGGGATGGGTAAAGATTTTCCAATCAAATGGACCTAAGAAAAAAGTGGTTGTAATTATCTTAATATCTAACAAAATAGACTTCAAACTAAATCAACCAGAAGAAATGGAGGACACTTTATACTCATCACAGAAATAATCCATCAAGATGAAGTCTCAATCGTGAACATCTATGCCCGAAACACAGGAGTACCCACATATGTAAAAGAAACATTATTAAAGCTTACATCATATATCAAACTCCACAAATTAGTAGTAGGAGACTTCAACATCACACTTTCCCCCTAATGCACAGGTCAACCAGACAGAAACATAACAGTGAAATAAGGGAACTAACAGATGTCACGACTCAAATGGGCTTAACAGAAATCTATAGAACATTCACCGAAACACAAAAGAATATACCTTTTTTCTCAGGACCTCATGGAACCTCCTCTAAAATTGATCATATACTTGTGAACAAAGTAAACATAACAGATACAAAAAAAATTGGAATGCCACACTGTATCTTATTAGATCACCATGGGTTAAAGCTAGAATTTAACAACTAAACTAGTTGCAAAAAGTCTACAAATACATCAAAATTCAGCAGGGCTCAATTGAACCACCCCTAGGTCAATGATGAAATAAAGAAAGAAGATAAAGACTTCCTAGAAGTCAATGAAAATAAAAGCACAACATACTCAAACCTATGGGATACTATGGAAACAGTGCTAAGAGGAAAGTTCATAGTCCTAAGTGCCTACAGAAAGAAAGTGGGGAAATGTCATACTAGTGACTTGACAGCACACCTGAAAGCTCTAGAACAAAGAGAAACAGACTCACCCAAGAGGTGTAAATGACAGGAAATAATCAACTTGAGGGCAGAAATCAATAAAAGAGAAGCAAAGAAAACAATACAAAGAAACAATGAAACAAAGTGCTGATTCTTTGAGAAAATCAACAAGAGAGACAAACCCTTATCCAAATTATTCCAAAGGCAGAGAGAGAGAGAGAACATTCAAACTAGTAAAATCAGGAATGGAAAGGGGGATATAAGAACAGACACTGAAGAAATATAGAGAATCATTAGGACATACCACAAAAACCTGTACACCACAAAATTGGAAAATGTAAAAAAAAATTGACAATTTTCTGAATAGGTACCACATACCAAAATTTAAATAGAGATATAACCTGCAAGGAAATAGAAGCAGTCATCAAAGGCCTTAAAAAAAATACCCCGGGCTACATGGTTTTAGTACAGAATCCTAGAACTTCCAAGAAGAGCTAATACCTATACTCCTCAAAGTGTTCCATATAATAGAAACAGAGGAAACATTGTCAAACTCTTTCTATGAAGTTACAGTTACTCTAATATCAAAACCACACCAAGAAAGAGACTTTTGGACCAGTTGCACTCATGAACGTTGATGCAAAAGTAATCAATAAAGTACTGAAAAACTGAATCCAAGAAAACATCAAAAAAAAGTATTCACCATGACCAAGTCGGCTTCATCCCAGAGATGCAGGAATCATTCAACATATGAAAATCTATCAATGTAATCCACCATATAAATAAATTGAAAGAAAAAAACATATGATCCTCTCATTAGATGCTTAAAAAGTATTTGACAAAACCCAATACCTCTTCATGATAAAGGTCTTGGAGAGATCAGAAATACAAAGAACATATCTAAACATAATAAAAACAATATGTAGCAAACCAACAACTAACATCAAATTAAATGGAGAGAAACTCAAATAGATTCCACTAAAATTAGGAACAAGACAAGGCTGTCCACTCTGTCTATAAGTTTCAACTTATTTCTTAAAGTTCTGGCGAGAGCATTAAGACAGCAAAAAGAGATCAAGGGGATATAAATCAGAAAGGAAGAAGCCAAACTTTTACTATTTGCAGATGATATTATAGTATATATAAGTGACCCCAAAAACTCTACCAATAAACTCCTATTGCTGATAAATACCTTCAGTAATGTGGCAGGATACAAGATCAACTCAAAAAAAATCAGTAGCCTTTCTATATACAAATGATAGAGAGGCTGAGAAAGAAATCAGAGAAACATCACCCATCACAATAGCCACAAATAACAAAATATCTTGGAGTAACACTAACCAAAGAAGAGAAAGACCTGTTTGACAAGACCGTCAAGTCTTTGAAGAAAGAAATTAAAAATGATACCAGAAAATGGAAAGATCTCCCATGCTCTTGGATAGGTAGAATCAACATAATAAAAATGGCAAAGAAGAATATGAACAAAGAGGTCAAGACCATGATGGCGACTCCCACTGAAACAGCTTACCTGAGCTAGCTAAAGGGAGCTCACCAACTCGAGCTGGACAGGGATGGAACGATCCAAACTAGACCTTCTGAATGGGGGTGACAGTTGCTTGGCTGGGGCAGACTGAGGGACCATGGTAGTGGCACCAGGATTTATTGCTACTTCTTGTACTGGCTTTTTGAAACACATTCTCTTTGGATGGATACCTTGCTCAGCCTAGATATAACAGGGAGAGCCTTGATCTTTCCTCAAAGCAATGTGCCTTACCCTCTCTGGAGTGGACGGGAGGCCTGAGGCAGAGGGGAGGATGAAAGGAATGGGGAAAAAAAAGAGAGAGTGGTAACTGGGATTGGTAAGTAAAAAGAAAAATAATTGCTTGTCTTCTTTATTTAAATATAAAAATTGAAAAAGAAAAAGAGGCCAACTCTCTCTGCCTTTTTTTTTTTACAGATAGATTCTCTCTACATCACACAAGGTACCCTCCCCACACCCCCGCATCTTTTTAGAAGAGCATTCCTCAAGAAACAGAGCGTGGAGAGCATAATTTACCCACTCTGAATGACTCAGACCTATCATAATGAACCCTGGTTAGTGTACTCCACTGTATTAGAAAGATGCCCTTAAGAACCATTAAGGTATGCAGTACTGTTTGCCCCGACGAACTGACTGCTCCCCAGTGATATAAATGTTCCAGACTGCAGTCACTCCTTAGCGCAGTGGGTACTGATTAGAAAACATCTTTGAGGACTGCAGGGAGATATGCGTGGGGCTAGATCGAAACCGTCAGCTATTTACCTGTCTCTGTTATTTGAAGTTAAAAAAATCCTCTAAACGTTTGCCTACTTCATAAATCTCAAGCCAAATTCAGGGAGGGTGCACATAGCCATTATAAGAAAAATAGACATGCTGGCACATTGACTGCTCATAATTTAAAGGGAAGATGATGGACGTTGGCCACCCCACCCCAAATTCTTAATCTTAATTAGGAACGCTTTCTTCTATGTCACAATATCAAATAGTGTTTGCCGCAAAATAATCAGGGAATTCTTGGCTTCGTGTTAAAAATGCAAAACTCATGGGAAGGCTTAAACATCTGTCATTTGTTATGATGAGAGACATTAATTGAGTCATTTTAATCCTCATCTTCCTATAGCACGGTAAATTTGGATGGATGGTAGATACTAAGGAAAACTGAAAAGTAAGACTGGAGATTCAAGGTTGGGGGATATTTTAGGAGGTCTATTCAGTAGTAGTGTACGTTTCATAAAACAGAGCTGTGGAGACAACAAGCTGTACAATCTCAGAAGGAGAAAAGAGAAGAACACTGATGGAGGAAGGTCATTGGTTAATTAAATAAAGAAGCTGCTTGCCCTGATAGGCTAAAACATAGGTGGGAGGAGTAAACAGAACAGAACGCTGGGAGGAAGAGGAAGTGAGCTCTCCTCTCGGGGGCAGCGGCCTCAGAGAGACACGATGCTCCACTCTTTCGAGCAGAGGCGAGAGCTCTGCTCTCTGAGGCACACGTGATGAAGCTATGACCCAGGATGGACGTAGGCTAGAATCTCCCTGGTAAGCCACCTTGTGGGCTACAGCAGATTATTAGAGATGGGCTAGTCCAGGTGCGAGAGTTAGCCTAAAAGAGGCTAGATAGAAATGGGCCAAGCAGTACTTAAAAGAATACAATGTCTGTGTAATTATTTCGGGGCATAAGCTAGACAGGTGGCTGGGGTGCTGGTGACGCAACCCCGCCACTCCTATTACAACAGAACACAGCTTCTTTGGGAAACTTACCTCCTCATTAACTGTTAAACAGTGAACATCTGACATTGTTTATAACTCATTTTAGAAAACATTGACACATTGAAATAGAAGGATAAGATTATATTTGAATATATTGATTTGTTCTTTAAGGAAATTTTGTTGATTTTGCCTTTTTATTTTTGAGATAATAATTATATTTCCCTTCCCTGTAATCCCCCAACCACTCTCTATTCACTGCTCCTTGCTCTCTTCCAAAAAGATCGTGACTTCTTTTTTTATTAATTGTTACTGATTGCATGTATGTACATGTATATACCAATATATTCCTAAGAATAACCTTCTCAGGTCATGCAATGATCTTGTATGTATCCTTTCAGGCTGACTGTTCGGTATTAGAGAATCAATCAGTGTGATTTTCCCTAGGGAAGACGATTTCTCCACTTTCAACATTCTCTAATGGCCTGTAGTTTTTTGTGTAGGGTTGAGGGGTCATGGGCTTTCCCCCTTCCATTCCAGCAAGTCTGTGGCTGTTGTTCTTGTTCAGTTCATGTTTAGACAGTCATGTTCATGGGACTTGATGGGCATAACTTCTGAACACACTAAGAGACACAATCTCACATCAGACTTCTTCTGGCTCTTATAATCTTTCTGTCCCATCTTCTGAAATGTTCTCTGAACTTCAAGTATAGGAATGCTTTGCTGATGTATGTTGTTATTCAAAAATAACTCAAACTCCCAACTAAAGAAATGTTGCTTGTAATTTCCACATGGGACTTTTTATGAAGGCATAATATTTGTACATCTTTATGTAGTATGCTATAGTGATTAAACATAAGCATAAAATGTATAATAAATAGAAGTAGTAAACATTTTATGTCTAAATTTTAATCATTTCACTTTCAAGACATTTTGAAATATATCAGAGATTGTTTGATCCTACATCCATGCAACTGTGCCTTAGAAAAACTAGAGCCAATTCCCTTTTTCCTAGGATTTGGAATTCCTTGTTGTACTTCTTTCTACCCTCCCTCACCAGTTCCAAGACTTTATGGTTCTATTCCACTCTACTATCAGACTTTCAGGTTCTCTTCCCCCACCCACCCAACTTCAAGTTCTTTCTCAAAAAAAAAAAAAAATAAACATATAACAACAATAAAATCCCAAACCAAAAAAAACCCACCCCCAAAAGAAAAGCAATAATATCAATCTGTAACCAAATAAAAATCACACATAACAAGTCCTGTGGAATACATTATATGTTGGTCAGCTATTCATGAACGTGAGGCCTATATTGGCGTGGTTGATATACCCGGTATCACTCCATTAGTGAAAACTGACTTTTCTTCTCCCAGCAGGTATAAATGGCAATTCAGTTGTTAACCTTTACCCTAGTGGCTAGGTTGTCTTTCATTCACTCATTCATTTAAAAATGTATAATAAAATAAAATATAATAAGACGAAACAAAAACTATCACATTGAAGTTTGGCAAGACAAATCAACAGAAGGAAAACACCCAAAAAAAGACACAAGAGTCAGAGACCTACTCATTTGCATAGTCGGGAATCTATATAAACACTCACCTGGAAGTCACTAAATAAGCACCGAGATCCTTGTGCAGACCTGTGCAGGCACTACGCATGCTGCTTCGGTCTCTGGGAGTTCATGTGAGCTTTGCTCATGTTGATTTCGAGGGCCTTGTTTTCTTGGTGTTCTCCATCTCCTCTGGTTCTTACTCGCTTTCTGTCTCCTCTTCTGTGGGGTTTTCTAAGCTCTGAGGGGAGGGATTTGATGAAGATATGCCATTTAGTATAGAGTGTTTCAAGGTTTCTCACTCTTGATGTGAAGTCTGGTTGTGGGTTTCTTTATTTGTTCTCATTGGATACAGAAGGAGGCTTCTCTGATGGCTTAATCCAGCACTAATGTGTGAGTATAGCAGAATGTCATTAGGAATCAGTTTATGGCTACATTTTTATCTGGGTTTGATTTTTTTAGACCAGTATTTTTTGGTTATACTTGGGCTATCTAGTCTCGTGTTATTGATTATCCCAGCAGTATCAAGTGTGGTTTCCATCTCCTGGAGTGGATCTTAAGTCAAATCAGTTATTGGTTGGGAGGGTCTAGAAGGAACAGATAGATCCCATTAGAAAAGGGAAATAGAATACATAATTGTGTGCAGATGGGGGAGCCGGAATGGGAGGATCAAGTAGGGAGAGGGAAAGGAGATACGATTGTAGGAGGGACTATGGGGAAGAGAGCGAAAATTAAGCAGCATTTGAGGTGTAGTATGGAACCCTAATATAGTAGAAACTTCCTAAAGTATGTACCTATATAAAAGAATCAAAATGAAATCACCAAAGACTGGGGGAGACAGAGTCCCAATTAGCCATCTCTTGTCACTAAACAAAGCTTCTAGTCCAGGGACTGTGCTTTATCTTAACTGATTGGTTGGCAAGGGGACAACATGGGAATCCCCAAACAACCCAGGCTGTTGCCAAGACTATAGGTTACTCTCCACAGAGTGACGGCAAGGCCCATTGCTGAAGATAACACTTATCGAGCTTGTTGAAGATGGAGATGTTGACCTGGTGCCTACATAGAGGTTTCACCCCTGTGTTCTTGTGTCTCAAAAGAGCAATGTCAACACCGAGGCAGCCAGAAGCTCTTTGTCTACAATGATGTGCTGCCGGGAAGACATTCTAAGGCAGTGGTGCACAAAGCGGGTGCTAGTGATCAACCAAGTGAGTAACTTAAAAATTGAAAATGTGTGGGTCTCCAGAAATAAGAAAAAGCACATGGGATTTGTCATTCTTTGTCTGTTTGATTCCACTTAGTTTAATGACCTCCCATCCTATTTTTGTTCTTGCAAATATCAGGAATTCTTTCAATTTTTATTGCCAGTAATAATTTAAATACATATGTAGAGTTTTATATTTTTTATCCATAGGCTGGCGCTTATAAGTAGTACTGCAATAATATTTAGTAGAAGTTTCTTTTTAGGATAGTTATTTTTTGTCATGGAATTGCTAGATCACTGCTCATTCTCTGTTGAGGATTTTTCTTATTGTTTTCTCTCATGTATGTGGAGGCTTATCTTCCTACCCAGTTCCTAAGAGCTGCCTCCTCTCCACACTCCGGCCTACATTCATTGTTGTTGCCTTTTAAATGAATGGTATATCCCGGGGTGAAATGATATTTCATTTTGGTTTCAACATTCATTGCCCTGATGATTAATGAGGATGTATATAGTTTTAATGTTCCTATTGGCCATTTGTGTGTTTCCCTTTCAGATACTTCCACCTAATTCTTGAGCCTGTTTTAAATTGGGTCATTTGCTTCTTTGCTGGTTAGCAGTGTCTTAGTCACGTTTTATTGATGGGAAAAGACTTCATAGCCTTGGTAACTTTTGTAAAAGAAAGCATTTAACTGAGGAGTTGCATACAGTTTTAGATAGTTAGTTCATGAACATATGAGCCTATGAAGGTCATTTTTATTCAAGCCACCACAAGAATCTTTAGTTCATTATGATTTTTGAACATTATTCTTTATGATAAACAGTTGTTGCCTGTGGCTTTGGTGACCTGTCTAAGAATCGACCCCATTATGGGACACCAGTGTTTTGAAGTAGTTGTCATATGTTGCTGTGTAGTAATTTTATAGTTTCCCATTTTACATTAGGTCTTTAAACAAATGAGGTTATTTTTGGACAGAGAAAGGAAAAGCTCTCCTTTCCCAGTTTTAAGATATTTTTCTTTTTTATTTAGTGTGGTTTGGGCCAAATATCAATCAGCTGTAAGAGTTGAGGATTAACTCTGGCTTCTGCTTACTGTCCCATTAAACTGTTTGTTTTTATGTTATTACCATGTTGCTTTGGCTACTAGAACTCTATAGAATATTTTTGAAAAATGTATTGTGATGCCTTTGGCTTTGTCTCTGTTATATATTCATTCATTTATTTAGCTGTTTACTGATTTGTTCATATATTCCTCAGGATCACCTTGGACATTAAGGGTGTGTTTCTGTTATGTAATTAGGATTTTGACGTTAGATTTCAATGTATGGTTACTCTCTGTTCTTTCACAAACACACATTGCTTAAGTGACCAGTCATCTGTATTCTAATTGATTATCCTCATGTCTTCTCCATTACTTTCTTCCAATGGCTATTTTACTGAATACTTAATAAATATTATGGAGGAATGGGAAACAGTGATTGGTATGTAAAATAAATGAAAAATACAATTTAAATTTAAAAATATAGTGAAGTTGCATGTAAAAAGGAAATGGATATTATAATATCATATTGAACTTCAACTATGCCAAGAAAAAAATAGTTTTATCCACTAATATCATCATAAAGTATCTTGGAAATAGCATCAGTGAGAACAGATGACTGAGAATTCAGTTCAACAAGAGTTTATATTTGTGTGATAACTTATAATTGTAAAAGTGGATTTCTAATGTGTATATTTTTATATTTATAAAATCTGTGGTATGGAAAGAATAACTTTTCCTATTTCACTGGCGAATGTAAAGCCCAAGGTATCATGTTTTATTATTGGTGACACAGACATTACATTATGCATGTATGACTGCTATTTAGTTCTTGGTTTGGGAAAACGGATGTTTTTACTAAGGCGTTTAAATCTGTGCCTAGAGTGCAACTATTACTCTTAAAGTCGTCCTCACTGCTCCGTTAATGTGAAGCTTTAAATAAGAAGAGGACAATCCAGTGCAAAATATTCTGTGTGTGGACAGGAAGGAAGGGATGATTTTTACCTGGTATTAAAAACACAAGTTGAGTTTTACTGCTCTAAGTGGCTAATTAATTGGAAAAGTTTAGATCATTTCTATTGATGCATATAGCAACAGAAATAAAATCATTTCTCTTGCCTTTCAGGGATCACGTCTGTGTTGACTTGATGTTCACACTGTTTATTCAGTCTGTTTCTGCTAACTACTTACTAACAATGACTGTAACTGTTGATCCAATATTAGTAAATACAGATGTCTATTCAGTACTCACTTACATTCCATAGTCATAGTATAGCTTCTTCAAAGAATTACATAATGAAACATCTAGTACTTTCTGCACAATTAAAAATCCCCCAACTTGAATACTGATCAGAACCAAATCTAAATCTGGCATTAGGATAGGGAGAGGCAGAGTTTAAGAAGTCCAGCAGTGTGGGACAGCCAGGGGTGACTTGGGAGAAGAATGGCATCTGCTTCTTGTATGGAAGCCCTTGCCTGTTTCAAAACAGTCATCCCTGGACCAATGACTTTACCTTCTGTTGAGTCCCTTCCTGGTGCTTTTCTGGCTGGTGATTGTCCTGAGGAGTGGTTGATGGGCATTTGAAATGATGATTAGAGAAAGGAGTCAAGACAGACTGTGCCTCCTAAGGGGGGTTCTCGTCTGCATTGGCTAGCATGTCCTTTTGGTGAAAATGTTCCCTTTAGCCACACTTCTGTAGCTCATGCATTTCCTGTGTTTTCCAGTTTCCTAACACAAAGAGACTTGCGATGTGTATTTCCAGCCTTATTTGGGAACAATCGTATAATCTGACAACAAACAATCCAACGTAATTATCAACACAAAGGGATATGTAAGAAAAGAACTCTTCTGACAAAGAGAAACACTGGTCCTGATGGATTTGCTGCCTATTCATATTAAATATTTTAAAAGACCTGAGAGCAATATCACAAAAACTCAAGAAACAAAGAAAGAAAGGACATGTCTCAATTCATTTTATGAGACACTATTCTGATACTCAAACCAAACATAAACATTATAGGAAAACAAGTTAATAAAAACCAGAAACTAATAAATAGTCCATGTTCACAGGGGCAAACATATTTCCTGCATCAGTCAGTTGAGTTCAGTGCAGTTCACAAAGAATGTCCAATTTAGGGTCCAGGAAGTTTATTCCAGAGAAATAAAACTGTTTTAGCTTCTCACTTACCAATCAAGTGTTACAATTTACCATATTAACAAATTAAATAACAAAATTAGTTAATTGATTTTTAGTGTGTGTGTGTGTGCATGCACGCAGTCCAGCATGTGCTCACCCACGCATGCTTGTGAAAGCAGACGCTCTCACAGTCCAGACAGTATTGTATCTCCTGGTGTTGGAGCAACAGGTGCCTGTGAATGACTTGATGCAAGTGCTAGGAACTGAACTGGGATCCTCTGCAAGACCAGTACACCCTCTTAATTGCAGAGCCATCTCTCCAGCCCTGAGAAGAAAATTCAAAGATATTTGTCAGATTCGACCGACTGTGTAAGCAAAACAGAACAAATATCAGACAAGTAAGAATATGGAGAGTTTCTCAACTCTATAAAGACCATTTATAAAAGTTCCTCTGGCTTCTCCTCACTTATGCCACACTACAGTGAAGCCATCATCAGGGAAAGAGAGAAAGAAATAAGGTGCAGGATTACAGATAATGATGGGAAGGCAGAACTGACTGTGTACTTCATTGTATGCTGCAGAAATTTTAAGAAACAGACATAATTATCAGGACTAATATTTTGATAAGGTTCCGGACTACAAAATCACCATGAAATCAGTCCAATTTCTCTATGTTTATTATTACCCTTTGAAGATCAAAGAAAATGCTATTTATATTCATAAAAGTGGTAAAAATGTTGTGAATTTAATGCATGCGCTATTTGAATAAGTTGTACATTGCAAACTTAAAATCACCGATGGGAGGAACTTAATGTGACTTGCATAACTGGAGGAATACATCATTTTAATAAATTGAAAGAATCAATATTATTCAGTTGTCACAGCTTCAAATAATGCAAAGAACCAAAGCAACT
The DNA here is from genome assembly GCF_000317375.1 of Microtus ochrogaster. Taxonomy (NCBI): domain Eukaryota; kingdom Metazoa; phylum Chordata; class Mammalia; order Rodentia; family Cricetidae; genus Microtus; species Microtus ochrogaster. The sequence goes on from NC_022011.1 coordinate 89,938,852, forward strand.
CCGCTCACATGTCCAGAAAGCTTTCTGAGCAAATTGCCAAGATGAAAATAAAGTATATGGAAATGAAAAGGACCATGAATAACCAAAACAGTTTTGAGAAATATATACTATGAGAGAAGAAAAATAGCTTGCTTGTGTTATCAAAAGGACAGACAAATAGTTGGCGGAAACTGACATTGATAAATATGAATACTCAGGATATCATTAATTGTTTATTCTAATTATTATTATTATTATTATTATTATTATTATTATTATTATTATTATGTATGATGTGTGGAGAGAGAGTTGGAACATGCCATCCTGCACATGTGAAAGTCAGAGAGAAAATGTCTGGTTGAAGGCATGTCTTAGGCCCCAAGCATTGCCCCTTGAGGTCAAAACAAAGCCACAAATGCCTATGCCCGTCTCACCCTAGACTGAGATCTAAATTTGATCCGGAGTAGAGCATCAACATAGGATGCTGAGAAGCCAGATGAGAAGGTGGGCTAAAGAACGTGTTGGCAGTGTGCACCTTGGAATGTCAAGGGAGGCATTCATTCTGCTCTAACACATTGCTCCAAGGACACCCAGAATACTTGGTTGTTTGTGTGTGTGTGTGTGGGGGGGGGTGTCTGTCTGTAGCAGTGGTTTTCAATCTTCATAAGGCTGAGACCCTTTAATGAATTTCTCTTGTTGTGGTGACCCCCAACAATAAAATTATTTTGATTGCAATTTCATAACTATAATTTTGCTACTGTTACAAATTGTTATATGTTATCTGATATGCAAGACATCTGATATGTAACCCCTGTGAAAGAGGTGGGGATTTATAGGCTGGGAACTGCTGGTGTGAAGGGGTCATTGAGAGCTTTAGGAGAGGTCACATCCCTGCTATGAATGAACTTTCCTTCCGGCATACTTCTAATGATAAGGTTTGCATTGCATCCTGATAGCTAGCAAAGAGCAAAAGCACAGGGCCAGTGATATTTTTGCAAACCTGGGAATGATGTATTTGATATTGAGCAGAATTAAACTGATAACTGACACAGCAGCCCTGTCATACGTGCATAAGTATTTATCAAAGAATAACACTAGTCTCTAAAAGATGACTTATAATGTTTCTATAAGCTTAATTTTTAATGATCCCAAACCAGAGATGCCATATTGTGAGAAATGACACAGAAATTAAAGGAAACAAAATTTTGATAATAATGTGAATAAATCCTCAAATATATTTGAGTCAGTACTGCCAGATAATAATATAACTGGATATCTGGTGTGGTGTCTGATACCCTTTGAAAATGTGGACGAGGCAGAATTTATCTACACTGAACATGAGTAAAATGAATTGGTTATTTACTGAGATAGGAAAGGCTATGGGAAGAACAGGATTTGGCACAAAGTTGAGAAAGTACCTAAGGATATGACATCTGCCCAAGAGCCAGAGCCAGGGAGGAGATGAAGGAAGAACTTAGAGATTGATTTGGCAATATTTCTGAGTTACTTTAGGAAATACATTTGTTTAAATTTGATGGGACCAGAAATGGTAGTAATAGATGTTGAGAAGTCTTACTTCTTCTTACTTTAGCTACTTTTTTTGAAGGAAGAAGGTGTGTGGGTGTAAAACATGTATGTGACTATTTTTGCCCATCAAAAACTGATTTATTAAAAACAATGTTCCACTTAATGGGATAGTAACTTGAGGAAGTATCTTATTATTTAATGAAAACATTCAGATATTTCCAAGGGCAGAGTTCAGTCACATAGCAACTTGACAGCTGGTGAAGATAGTAGATCATTTTTACTGCTGAGGCTTTCCTTTAGATTTCCTTGTGGCATGGTGAGGTACTTCTCTTAATTTACCCATTTGGAATCTACTTGCCTCATCCAGAGCCTTAAGCAGAGCTTGTCTCTCTGAGCAGGTTTTTTGTTTAATGATCTGTAAGTGAAGCTGTTATTGCTTCCTTGTCTCCCATTTATGAGCATCATTATTTCTCACAGTGGGTTGTCTTTGTCAGACAATAAAGGTAGAAAAAGTTTTTCAGCTTGTCAGGGGTTTATTGATATAAATGAGAGAGTGGTTGAGTCAAAATTAATGACAGTGGTTTTCCATGTAGGATCCGAGGAACAATTTTAAGAAATGATGACTCTTTTAAAGACATATGGGTCCTCCTCGTAACAGTGTCTTTGTCCTATTGCTGAACTCTGGATTTAAAGGGCAGACACTCATTTACTATACTTTTATGCTATGTCTAAGAAAAACGATAAAAATTGGTTGCATAAATAAGAAATTTTTATGGTAAAATTCAGCATTTAAAGGGTGCTGTAGGCACTAGTCTGTGATTATCAAAACACATTATTTGGATTTAGGGAATCTTTTGTTCATTATCAAAATGAGCCAGGACAGGAGGCACAGGCAAGATGAAATGAATGATTCTCAGAAACCAATCAGGTTGGTATTGTTGGTGGTAATTGTAGTAAATACACAATTTGAAGTCTTATTGCTCCCTAGACTCTCATCAGTAAGGAGGAAGGAAATTGAAATTGCACAAAGCATAAGTTTATTTGAGATCTCATTTTTAAAAGCCCCTTTGGAGTAATTTTGATGATGATAACCAAGTTTCTCTAATTGGAGAACAATCACCACTTATACAGATAATTAGTCTGAGAAATATTGTTGATATTTGAGTTGTAGCCAGAAACACTGTCTGGAAATGCCACATGCCTACTCTCAGAAATTATCTGTCCTCACTGGCATCTTCCATGACTCCATGACCTATATGTTCATATATCTCAACGTTACACATACGATCAAATTCCTAATTGTTTACTTTAGACCCCATTCTTTCTGTTTTTGTAGATAAACATCCTGATCTAGTTTCTAATGCCTTGACAGTTTTTAGAATAAGAAAAGGGAAAATGAAATTGGAGTCAATGCATTATTGGTGGAAATGCCACGTTAGAAAATAGAGTTTGATTTACACCAAAGGTAGATAGAGTGAGTGGAAGAGAAAGTAGGCTTAAGAGGGAAAGCAGTTACAGTGACTCCCCAGCAGCTGTCCTTTCTCTTCAAGGTTCCAGGAAGTGAGCACTGCTGCTACCACCAAGAACTTGGACACTGTGGAAAGGCTAAGGCAATGAAATTAATGTTTACTTCTAGTTCCTGACAATGCTTTCTTTTCCTTAGCATTCATGCTGAATTTTGTTATTAACATTATCAATTGAGCTCATGAAGCTTGTAGGGTATGAAGAGTACTACTTAGATGACTCACACAAAATCTATGTGAGCTTCACGTGCCTTTGCCTTGTGCTATCTGGTAAAACAAAGGGTCATTTTCCTAGTTTCATGCTCTGAAATTGTGTGCGTGCAAATGCACTATGAAACAGGTCACACATCACACATATTAGGAACAAGTTGGCTCTTATTAGCTTCCAGTGGCCTCTGGCATACGCTTAACAGTGGTATTTCCTTATTGAGATTGCTTATCAATGCCAAGAATACCAAGCATTTGTTTTTGCCAACAAGACACGAGAAAGCAGAAGCAGTGTTTGATTTTCTGTGTTTTGCAGAAATAGGAATTCTGAGTTCTGACCTACGTTGGTTTTCCCAAATGAAATCACATATCAATGCTTTGCTTTCCAGCCAGGAGGCTGTATTGATTAACGAAATGCTTCAAGTATTTTGAGAAAATTGAATGTCCAGAAAGTTTTAATCTTAAATGTCAGTGGAGGCCCGATTTCCAACACTTCTCTAATTTTCCAAAGCTCAGTCCTCCTTTCAAAAACCGTGTATATCTCTGCTTAGAATCAGACTCTCCCCTGGCAATGAAGACCAGTAAAGGAGGAGCTGGGTTTTGCTTTAATCTGTAGCGTTTCTTATGGAAGCTTTGCTTTAGGAGTCTGTAATTTCCTTCTTTCTCTTAGTTTTGGTGGATGAATATAGATTTTCCTTCTGCAACACAATACTATTTAAAAAGAATATTTGTGAAGGCATAAAAAGGATCTTAGGGAAGAGAGGATTCCCTCTCATGGCACGAAGCCGAAGAGGGTGGTCATGGGAAGGGTGTGTAGGTGGGAAACGGATGGGAGGGAAGGACCGAGGACAGAATTACGTGCAACTAACATGAAGGATGCTCAAAAACATAACATAGATAACATAGAAACTTCCTATTTATAAGATTCAAATAGTTTATGGATAAGTTTAATAGGAATTACCATATATTGGGACTTGAATTTATCTCATAAGCCATAGTTTACCGAATTAAAAGCCTGATACCAAATTCGTGACATCGCCTCAAGATTAAGCTAGTCATTCAAGCCAATAAGTTTCTGGTCAGATGTGACCTGGATATTTGCAAAAAAAGTATAAGCTATTACCATTGCTCCTGGTTGCCTAATCGAACTTGATGGTAAAATCCTAATGAGGAAGAAACCACATGCTTTGGTCACAGAACACGGAGATACCAAGTTGGCTCAGAGTAGGAAATGCTGGCAGAGGTTTCTCTCCCACCTGGTCCCACAGTAAACACATAGAAACTGTATTATTTGCAATACTGTTTGGCCTGTAGCTTAAACATATTTCTGGCTTACTCTTATATCTTAAATTAACCCATTTCTATTACTCTGTGTATCACCACGAGGTCATGGCCTACTGGCAAAGATTTGAAGGGCTCCAGCGCAGGTTTCCATCCTGGGCAGCTCCATGGCTTCTCCCCGACTCCACCTAGTCTCTCTTTGTATCTCTTTCAGCATGGCGCTACTCAAGCTTGATGAGAATCCTTTTCATTTGCTGACAAAACTCTGGCTAGTTCTTCCTTCGAGGAGCAGTTTACTCTTTCCACGGTAACCTGGCCTTTGGGACTGTAGGGGATTCCCATTGTGTGTTTGATTCCCTAATTTTGTAAGAAGTCCTTAAAGGTTTGAAAGGCATATGCTGGACTGTTATTGGTTTCTGTGGCCAGGGCATGCCCATGACCAACATGACCACTTTTAATGCCTTCATAGTTCGTATGGCTTTTTCTCCCACTTGAGCGAAGGCATAAACAAAAGAGGGAATGGGTGTCAGTAACCACATGCATGCATTTAAGCTTTCCAGAGGGGGTATACTGAGTGCCATCCATCTGCCAAAGTGCATTGGAAACCAAACCTCTAGGACTTACTCCTGCTCTATTTAGGGGTCTCACTGGGGCCAATGGGGCACATGTGGTGCAGGTTTTGGTTAAATGTTTGCAGCTGGGTAAGGGTAGGTCAGGTAAAAGCTTGGCATATTTTGAGAGGACAAATAAAATTGCTGATGGAGGAGCCTATCCTGTTCCAGCAAAGGCAATGGCACTGCCATGGTCATCATTAGGTGGTCTACTCTGTGTTTGCCTATTGCTAACATTCCCAGCAGCCCCCTGTACGAGACCTGATATGAGAAATGTACCAAAGGCATTATCTAAATTGTAATTAATCTTGAATGGCTTGCATGGTTTTGGAAATGGGGTCTCTTTGGGATTTTAATTTTGCAAAGGATAATATTTTGCATGCTTGAGTAACATAATGGTTGTCTGTAAAAATATTTACGGGTTCTGATTGAGTCATTTGTAATACCATAAGGACCACCAATAACTCCCCTAGTTGTACTGATCCAGGATTTGGTTGGGTATAAGCCCTTTCCTTATGGTTAACTCCCATTATTATTAACCCCAAATTAGTTTTATTAGCATCTGTAAATGACTTGGGGGATGGCACTTTTTTGATAGTATGGCATAATTTTTTATCTTTAATTCTAAAACCGAGAGGGCAGAAAGTCATCTGTGCTGAAGGAAATTATTACCTAGCATGCCAGGAAAATCTGTCATCACATGTTGATAATTAAGAGAATCTGTTCATAAGGACTGAGTATCTTGTATAGAGAAGAGGAATATGATTTTGTCTGACTCCTATCCCAGTATTCTCCTCGAAGTCATTCAAGCCTTGTGGCAAATAACGAAGGCTGTGTCAAAATTGGAAGTAAGATATCCTGATTCTGAGTGAGTTAAGTGTATCCACATCAGGGGTCCAGATTGCTAGAGCACACCCAGGACTCCATTTTCTGTCCATATGACAAGTGCCATAAAGCAGCATTTGGACCCTACTGTTGTAGGGAGGCAGAATCAGCAAGCTGGCTAACCTTTGTCAACACACGGTTTGCCTTCTCTGTCAAAGTCACAACATGGGAAGGGGAGGAGTGGCCTTCCATTAAAGAAAACAAGCCTCTCATTTCTTCCTTGGGAATAGGAAGAAACTGCTTGAGCCAATTAATGGTGCCACATAATTCCTGGAGTTTAACATACATATACTTTGGGTGTACCTCATTGGAGCCATTGAGTGAACATATTGTTTGACTAATCTGATATCTCAAAAAGGAAAATGGGGGCATCCATTGTATTTTTTCTGAGGGTATATGAAGATGAAGGATCTATAAATATTTAATATTTGAGACATGATTATTTTGAAGTTTTTCTCAATTTGGGTGAGCAAATAGGATGTCATCCATATAGTGGATTGCAAATATGACATGGGGAATATTTTTAGGGCTTGTTGCACATACAAGACAGATTACATGACTATTTTTCACGCACTGTGTTAAGACCTTCCATTGGTAGCTTTGGTTGGCTTTTGTACATTAGGCTCCCATACTGTGAAGACAAACCACTCTTTATCTTGTGCCATCAGAAGTATGGAGAAAAACAGTCTTTAATGTCTATTACCAAGATATGCCTGGGGTGGGAGAACCCCATTTTTTCCATTTATACATCAATTTGTCTCAAATCCTGTAATATGTGATGTTTGCCTGACTTCTTTCTTAGCATGAATACTGGAGTATTGAACCTGCTGTGGGATGGTTCAAAATGACTGAGCGAAAGTTGCTCCTTAACCAAATCTTTTAATGCAGATAATTTATGATCCAAAATAGACTACCGATCGTCCATGCTGTTTTGTCTGTGAGCCAATTAAGAGCTACAGGTTGTTGGTAACTAAGCTGAAGTGATGGTCAGTGGTCATCAGAATTGGGGCTTGCTTAGGTCCCATGAAGAGGTAGACTCAAGACAAAAAAATCAGCAAATAGTTCCACAACCTGTTGGCTAAGGTTGTGGAAATACCCTATGCTGTCCTGAGATGTACATATACAACCTTTGTTGTGTTGAGAAATGTTCCCACCAATTCTTGTTTTTTTAGGACATTTATTGACAACAGTGTTGGATTTTTGTAAAAGGCAGGCTGTTTTTTTTTTTTTGCTTCTATTGAGATGATCATGTGGTTTTTATCTTTAAGTACAGTTGTATGTTTTGTTGCATTTATTCATTCTTGTGAAGCACTTCTGAATCTCATCGATAAAGGCAGCTCAGTCAGGGTGGATGAACATTTAAATATATATCTGTTTGGTTTGTTATCATTTTGTTGAGCATTTTTGCGCCTTTGTTTATGGCAATATTGGGCTACAGTTCTACTTTTTGATTGTGTCTTTTTCTATAGACTTTGGTATTCAAGTAAGGCTGCAATTGTGGAAAGATTCATGAAAATAGTTTCTTCTGTTGTTTTTTTTCTCCTTTTTGGAATAATATAACTAGTAATGGTTATAGTTCTTTGAAAGTTTGGTAGAATACTTCTTAATCTATCTAACCTGAACAATTTTTTATGAGAAGATTTTATATTACTGTTTTAATATGTTTATTTGTTATGGGTCTTTTTAACTTTTTATTCCTTCTTAGTTTAACCTTATAGTGCCATATCATTTGAATTTTTCTCTGTTTATCTTTTTCAGAGACATTTCCATCAGAGATAGTAGGATATTAAATCATCTACTCTTACTAAGTCCAGTATATACAGTAATGTACAACTTTTTAAAAAGATTTTAGGATGTTATTTTTTAATTTTAACTTAGACTAGTTATTTAAAATAAGAAGTTAGTTTGCTAGCTATGTATGGTAGTCTAAAAAAACCTGCACCAATGTAGTTGTGGCAAGAATACAGTTAGTGTCTTTTGTCCAGCTTTGATGTGAGGAATTTTTTTGTTTGTTTGCTTTCTTTTTGCCATTGTATTTTGTCTTGCCTTGTTTGGTTGTTGTCTCTTGGAGGCCTGGGCTTGTCTGAAGAGAGATGAAGGAGGTGGAAGAGAGGGGCTATGGGTGGAACTGAGAGGCATGAAGGGGGGGGGTGTCTGAGATTGCAATCAATTGTTTGAGAAAAGAATCTACTTTCAATGAAAGCAAACCACCAAGCAGAGTGACAGAATGCTTCCGTTTGCTCGCTCTAGCACAATCGAGGAGACTGTGATGCTGGAATCTTCAGAATATGGCCTTTACTATGAATTTTAAAATTAGATACACGTGTGAACATGATTCTTTTCCCTTGTTAAGAAACAGCAAGGCAGATTTCACAGGGAGAGAAGGTGATACTCCATATGGGTTCTATGGTGGGCCGAGAGTTCTGGCTCAACCCCGAATCCAGCAAGGTAAATAAAAGTTGATGTGGAGGAGGGGATTGTGGAAAATATATAAGCTGGTGTTTAGGAGTTTATTCACACTCTTAGTACACACAGGAAATGCTCAAGGGCTTATGGGAAAGCAATGTTATTTCACCATAAAAGCCGGGCACAGTATTTTGGCCTTCTGTGCCCCTCTCCTACAGAGGGAGAGATTAGCCAGAGATTGAAACACTAACAACTGCAGGGTGATAATCTGACCATTAAACTCAAGCACAACACTGACTCAAATAAATTTAATTAAAGATAGCTAATGCTACATTTACTACACAACTTTGACATATGAAGTGCTTAAAATATCTAGAAATAATGTCAATTCGAATATGTGTAACTGTCAGCACATTTGTGCTTTAGTGAGGAATGAAATTTAGCAGAGAACGGTGATTGTTGCGCGAGTGTGACTTTGAGAGATGAACAATCTGGCTGGTACCTCTTTGTGGCAGTCATTTCTTAGGATTCTCTCTTTCTTTTTTGTTTTTGCACGATGCAAGAGTATTACTTTTATTTTGTGATGTTTACAGTTATACACAGTTTTATGAACACAGGCATTATATTAGCTTTTAGAGCCCTCAATATGAGTTGAGCATATAAGGCATACTTTCTCATCCACACACCAATTATAGATGACAAATTCCCTCAATTTTGTAATCAGCCTCTGCATGGACTGCTGCTTCATCTCCTCCTCTGTAGCCCATTGTTCATGTGTGGAAATGTCACTTCTGGAGATGGTCTAATTGTTCCATTTCTAGAAGTCATTCCCACAGGCATTTCTTTTCTGGGACTTAATTTTCTTTTGTTGTCAAAATGGCATTTTCAAGCTCATGATTTTTAACTGTGCTTTATTATATGTCAACAAATTCTGTATATATGTACATCTTAGATGAAGAAAAATAAGTTGTATTTCAAAAATTAGGACTTTTTTTTTTTTTTTTTTAGAGAGTTGAGAACAGTCTTTCTTTCCTTGCTATACTCAGCAAGGAAAACCAGGGCATCTTACCAAATGACCAGAAGTATTTTTTGTTGTCTAAATGTGGCAGGCTCTTTCTTCTTTCAGGAGTGCTGGGTAGGGCTCTGGGTTACCACCTAATGAGAGTCACTACTGTTCCAGTGACATGGAGGGAGGGGAAGACTCCTAATAACAATAATCCTCTTGTGCCAGCAGCTGCTCCCAAATAACCACTCAGAAGCTTAATATTAATTGTAAACACTTGGCCAATAGCTCAGGCTAGCTAACTCTTGTATTTAAATTAACCCTTGTTTCTTATCTACCCTCTTCCATGTGGCTCATGGCTAGTACCTTTTTTCCTACATATCCTGCTTTCTCTGCATCTGCTGGTATCTCCTCTGACTCTGCCCTTCTTCATCCCAGCATCCTTAGTCTGCCCATAATTTTTGCCTGGCTACCAGGCAGCCAGTCAGTTTTTATTAAAATGATTTGAGTGACAAATTTTTACAAAAGGATTATTCCACAGCAGACTCCCAGTTCCTCCGTGCTTCCTGACACACGCTTTGACACTTATGAAACTAGTCTACTTTTCGACTAAACTCGTTAAGCATCCAAAGTATCAGAATAGCTCTTCACATAGGATACGTATTAACAGCAAATTTGCTTGAAAGTCTAAGTGTTCTGTAGGGAGCCGGACAGGATCGCCATTACAAGATGGTGCCGACATCCTGTCTTGTTGGAAATAAACAACTCCATATTTGGCTATGCCTTTGAGAGCTGCCTGTCCCCTGCTTCCCGCATGCGCGGTGGATAAGGGTCCTTGGGCCTATTCTGATGCAGTCTGGTGGCAGCTGATGGTGGCAGCCAATCATAGGGCGACCCGTGTGCCAATTCCCTATATAAGCAGCTGCTTTAATGCTCTCGGTGCCCCCCGCTTCCTGCCCTCCGCTTCCTGCCCCTCGCTTCCTCCCCCTAGCTTTGTGCTCTCTTTCAACCAAGGGCACTCCAATTAAAGCGTGATCTGAGAAGAATCCTCATGTGGTGGTTGTTCTTTCTCGCTGGTGGAGAAGTCCGCCGCAGCTGGTGCCGACCTCCGTGCTTCCTGACACACGCTTTGACACTTAGGAAACTGGTCTACTTTTCGACTAAACTCGTTAAGCATCCAAAGTATCAGAATAACTCTTAACATAGGATACATATTAACAGCAAATTTTCTTGAAAGCCTAAGTTTTCTCAAATTTTCCAGCTTTTTCATGGTCTTCCATAAGCATTGGAAGGCAGAAGAGTTTTGAGCCTTGCAGAATTTTGTGTTCCTTTCATAAATCAAACTTAAATATAGTAACGTTGACATTTTATAAAGTAAAACATAGTGGCTCTAATACATGTGGTAGTATTATATCCAAAATACCTTAAATTTCTTCTCAGTTCTACTTTTGCTAAATCAAGTTTAAATGACACATCCATTAAGCTGTCTGATGAATTTAGATGGGAGACTGGGTTTTAGAGAGCCTACACATTACAGAGCTTAAAGCCCTGTCCTTAGAGGCTCAGAAGCCTGAGGTTTACAAGTGACATTTAAATAATCAGTAATGTGTCTTCAACAATGAAACATCAAAGATCCTGCCAACAGGCGATTGGAGTGATTCCAAAACACTCAGCAAAGGTGCGAAGACCTTAGCATAAAACCTAAGCTACCCACAGAGCCGATTTCTGTTTAAAGGCAGCTACGAAGGGCTCCTTCATCACAATGACAATGGGACTGAGGGAAACAAAGACTATCAGGTGTGCATCTTGTTCCCAGGCTGATGTTCGCAGGATGGTGGGGGTGTTTTGGATGCATGGAGGAGTGGTAATTTTGGTAGTGTTTTGGTGACACAGAGGAACAGTCGCAAAGTGTTGGTGGGAACATAAGGGCGGCTTGGCTTTCTCAAAGTGTAGGAGATTGTTACATGAAAGTCCTGAAGTGGAGAGCCCTGCGTGAGAGGTCAGAGCAAAGGAAACAAGCTCCAAAGCTGTGGGATGCCTAGGAGGCCAGAGAGAAGGGTGCATAGTGAATGTCACCCCAAAACAGCATGATTTAATGTTAACCAAATAAAAAATAAATTCATTTAGAAATTATGAAATAATATATTCATTTAGTAGAAAGGGCTTTTGTTATTGTTTTGGCCTCTGATCAAAGGAAACACTCTCAATTAAGGTAAGGGGACAACAGACAGTCATAACCCAAAGTTTGACTATAAAAAACAGTAGAGTCACACCAAGACCTTCCTGGCATGAGGCTGTGGTCCACAGTTCAATTTCCCAGGGGTTTTCAAAAGCCCAGAGCAATCCCTTTTGTGCACTTATCACCCGACAGTCATCTTTGTCTTATACCCCCTAATATTACCAGAAGCCGTGAAGAAAATAGTGTCTATGTGTTATTTTCTACATGGTACAGCATGAAAACTTGGCATCATAATTGACTTCACTATTTTATATCATAGGAGAAAATGGGCTGGAGTGGAGTTACTTTATTGATATGGTCTTAGAACAGAGATAGCCATCGGAATTAATTGTTTATGACCTTTATGTTTATAAGTTGAAAAGACCTCCGAATTCATATTGTCTCATATATATTCCCAGACAAAGTTAGTTTGCATTTAAAATATCACTAGGATTTCATAAAAATGAACCAAATTACATAAATACTTCAAATACACAGCAAAATCTATGCAAAGAGATGATAGACATAATTTTACACTGATGAAATAATTGGTGTTTATCACACATGACAGGGTACCATTCCTGCATGATTAGAGCTCATCACATGGGCCCTAACAGCCGTCCTCAAGTTACAGTGCTGCCGGCCCTGAATTTTTACCATTTCTTCTGAGTACACATTCATAGATAGCACACCATGTCTGTTTCCACCCCAGGGTGTTAGATTCAGAGGACTGCCCTGCATTATATCCCAATTTCTGAAATTCTCCCTCAGCATACTTCATATTGAAAGTTTCATGCTTTGGGGACATATTTTTTCATATTTTGATCTTACTGACAACTAATGGTATTCTAGTAATGTTCCCTAAAAATTTTTCCTCATTTTCTGGCAAAGACAAATGTCTCATAGAGAAAAAACGGCACTGTTGTTTCCTTTCTCACAATAGCTGAAGAAAAGTTGCTCTTCTTTTCGGTACCAGAGAACTAGTTTTAATAAAATTGCATGGTGATAATACCACGACAATATTAATCTTTCTCCCTTGTTCATCGTGGAGACTGTGCAGACCAACTACCAATCCTTTATTTCTACCCTTTGTTAATAAAGTTGTCCTGAGAAATATCTGTGAGAAGAAATCCCTAAAGAAATATATAAAACTTTCAGGATTGTTTCATAGCCTATGAAATGTAATCAATAACCTCAAAAACTTGTGGTAGGGAAATGACTGTTCAGCTCTTACCATTTAAATTGACATATTTTAATTTGGAAACTGCAGATAATTCAAAGGTTTTATGCAAGTCAAAATAGGTCTATTGCAATTTCCATTTATGTGAAGAGATGGAATATATTCTACTCTTAGATTCTTTAGTGAAAGACAGATTTGGAGAAATTTTTCTTATTTAGCTCAAAAGAAAAGATATTTTATATAAAGACTTTGCTATAGTATCTTGGTAAGGGAATAAAGGCTTCCTTTTTTTGTAAAAATATGATTCTGTTTTTAGTAGAACTTTATGTTTGTTTTCATTTAAACAGTATATGACACAGAATAAAAGAGATCTATGTGACAAGGAGGACCATATATACAATCTTTACCCGTGCTTTTGTTCGACTGTTGGCATTAATAGCACCAGCTCTCACCCTTCCAAATGCCACTCGCTGTGAAGGGTGAATTGTATACTGTGAGGAACCTCCCCCGACCCTCTATCCTGCCTTTCTTCAGCTACGCCAGTGTAAGAATATAACAAATTACCATCTAATCAGAATGGTCACCTCAATCTGTGAGTCATAGAAGATGCAGAGATTGCCATTCCTTCTTTCTCATACAGGTTTGTTCCTGGGTGGGCTTCTCTGGATTGGGTTGTTACCTCAGAGTAGAAAAATTTGGGGCCCTGGTTCTAATTCGAAATTATTTACTATGGTGACAGCATTAAATGTTTTGACTGTTTTAGTTGGGAGTTTTATCCTTGAGAATTGATTGAATAATGATAGGCATGTCATAGTCACATCTGCCTTGCCGAATACTCAATATATAATGCCTTTGGAATACACATAAAATCAGAAGCAGAATGAATTACTGAAGTTTTGTGATATTACCTGTATATCTATTTCCAGCTTGTTATTAGTAGAGATATATGTGGTAGACTTTTGGCTGAGATTTTATTCTGTTTTTGGGGAACAGATCCATCTCACCTGCCTCTAATCCCATGAACGTTCCGTGTGTAGCATCTTATGATACAATTAGAACAGTCACCCATAGCACTGGAGCACTGATATTCTAACCCAATAATTGGGGTTCAGTCTCTGTCTGTCTGTCTGTCTGTCTTTCTCTCTCTCCTTGCTCATCTTTATTCAAGGTAATTAGTAGAAATTGTCTAGTCCTTTGAACAGAAAATAGCTAGAAAATAAGAGGAAATGTCCCAAATACAAACCGCTATTTAATAACTTATTATTAACTTAAAATATTGTCCAGATGCAAATATTTTGGGGTTTAAACATTAGAAAGTATCTCTTAGGAGGTCACTAATAACAAATATGCTATTTGTCAAGTACAAACATTTTGATATCTTTTATTATAAGAATAAATTATGGACAGGGAAGATGATATCATAATCAGCGTTGTGCTTGCTGCCCAAGCCTGAGGACCTGGTATGTACATCCCAGACCTAGTTAAACACTCAAGGCAGAGCATGTTTGTGTGCCTAGCACTGAGGGGCTGGTGAGGCAAGCAGCTTCCCTTGAGCTTTAGGCCCAGCCAGTCCAGACAAGGTGAGGTCTAGAGTCACTGAGAAGTTCTGTCTCATAAAATAAGGTGGGGAATAACTGAGGAAGTCACGTGATATTGCTATCTTCCATACACAACACAGGCACACATGCATGCATGCATATGTGCACATGAACACACACACGCACACACACACATGCACACACACACGCACAAACACACACACCACAGTCACACACATGGATAAGTTCAAATATATACTGTTCTATCTCAATTCTCAAAGTTCCTCAACTCTCATACTGCTACGTGCATCTTAATGTCTGTATATTTAAATGCTTTAATGAAGTGGTACCTTAACAACCAGGAAACACAATTACCATGGCCTCTCTATTTGACTTCCTGAGCTTTGACAGCACAACTGTCAAAGGAGACTGTGCTTTCACCACTGTTTGGCCAATGGCTCAGGCATATTCCTAGTTTAGCTTTTACATCTCAAATTAATCGATATCTATTGTTTTATATTTTACCACAAGGCCCGTGGTTCGTTCCCTCACATATCGCTTCTTGGATGGCTACATGACATCCGCCTCACTCTGCCTTCTTTCTCCCTGCATTCAGTTTAGTTTTCCTGCCTCGCTGTAAGCCACAAGCCAAGCAGCTTCTTTTATTAACCAATGGGAAAAAAACAGAGGAGAATCCCACAGCACACACCTGTGCTCTCACGCCTGCACTTAAGGGCTAGGAAGACAAACAGCAGAGTAATTATGGTTCCATCCTCTTCTTTGCTGACAGCCTTATGTGAGCCTTATATGCTGTGAGTAGCAGAATAAAGGTTGCTCTGGCGATGCTCTGACTTTGGAAAACACACTCTGATGAATATGGTGTACACCATTGTTTAAAGAACTGTGTGGAGTGTGGCCTGTGATGGGGAAATAACTGTAGGTAGTTTTTCTTTTCTTCCCCCAATCCCAGATATATCTCAGGGAATATCTAAAGACTTCAAACAAGGAGAAGTCGTCCCCCAGACTGAATTTCCCACCCGAGATTCCCATACTTCCCCCAGGGCAACATGGTTTTCATCTGCGGTAAAGTCTGCTAGCCTGTATTATTAGAATTTCGTACTGAATTTAGGAGAAGGTCAGACTTCATGCTATTCCCCTTAAAATTAATGTATAAATTGGGAGCCCCCTGCTGCTGTTCACATCGACTTATATTTTTCTTGCTTGTTTCTCTTACATCTGTTTGCAATACAGAGAGGTGAAGAAAGAATCAATTTCTTCTTCTGTGAAACAGAAGTTGGGGATGGTATTAGGTGATCTCCAAGGTCCTGTCAAACTCTAAAATTTTATGATTCTAATAATGAAAGTTTAAACCATATTAGTAAGAGTAATAGCTTTTCCTAGCTGAGTCTATGGCACAGTTTTCTTAACTGCCCTACTTTGCTTTAAAACAATTTATGAAACTCTGATTTTTCTTTTCCCAGTTTTACCTACAATGTTACTCTTAATTCTCTGACTCTGAAATGCCAGTGCTCTGAAGCATATTGAAAACCATATTTCTGTGTACAGCCAACTTTCCCTCTTAGAGGGAATAATTTGTAATTCCTCTTTACCCCCTAGAGTGTGTTTTTTAGTCACTAGTCGCTGTTTAATGAAGCTGGTTTCGTGAACAAATGTACGACTTCTGTAGCTCACATGGCACTTTGGAAATGCTCACACTGTACACTATCCAACTTGGAGTCGTGTTGTGTTAAACCACATAGTAAGTCTCTGCTACTGGCTTCCTGCTGGGGTGATTTTGCCCCCTAGTGGACATTTGGCTTGTTTTGGAGAATTTTTGTGTCATAACATAGGAATGGTATTACTCACGTCTCATCGGTAGACGCTAAGAACACCTTATAGAAGTTCCAGAATGTTCACAACACCAACAAAACCAATAGCAAAGAGCTCCTAATTCATCAAGACTGTTGAGATGGAGAAATTCTGCCCTTATTTTATAATAAAGATTCTAAAATTTTAATACTTTTCAGGATACTTCAAGCCGGGTGCCTTTGCCGATAAGCTGACCCTCACTTAAGCCTAGCAGAGGAGATGATCCAGCTGTGCAATTGAGAAAACAGGAACTTGGAAGAGTTTTAGTCAATGGCATGCCAGTTCTGTGCTAGTGAATAAAGCTGGTTAAAAGGGACTCATGTTGTAATGGGAAGAAATGTGTCATTTTGTGTTCTTTGAGTATCCTGATCATCACTAGCCAAAATCTTTGGCCAATAACTATTCTTCATTATTGGAGATTTACAGTTGTTGTACATATGAACTTCACGTATGTGAGATTCAGGCTCTCCATTGTCTTGGAAACACAGTACTGCCCATCAATTCACTCTTAGTACAAAATGCTTGGTGTGTAGATATGTCCATTAAATAATTTAGTGGACAGTGGTGAACTGACATCATTCCTCAGCTACTGACTGCTTTTCTTTGTAAAACAAAACAAAACAAAACAAAACAAAAAACCCTCTTTGGCCCTTTTTGTAGAACCTTCCAATATAGGTGACCAGAGACTTAACCATGATATACTTTACTAAATATCTATGTGTTACATTTGGTTGTCTGTTTTACATATGTACAGTGGCCATGCCATACTACGTGATATCAATAGGGATCTTTCTGGGCATAGTATATAAATCCTATTCCACTGCTAGCCTAGGGTTCTTCCCTTTTGGTAATATGCATCTCATTCCATTTTCATTCTAACCATTCCTGCCTTTGTGTCTTAAATAAATGTTTTGGAAAACAAGCATGAGCTCCTTGTCTCTTCAAAACAACAGAATTCCAGCTCTTGGTGATTATAAACAGAGACTGTACTTTTGTTCATCGGCTACCCACCCAGACCCAAATAATCACACAGATACTATAATAATTACAACACTGTTTGACTGGTGGCTCAGGCATATTTCTATCTACCTCTTACATCTTAAATCAACCCAGTTCTATTCTTCTATATCTTATCACAAGGCTTGTGGTTTGTAATCTTTCGTTTCTTGGGCAGCTACATGACATCTCTCTGACTCTGCCTTCTTTTCTCCTTAACTCTGCTTAACTTTCCCACCTTTCTCTATTCTGGCCTGCCATAGGCCAAAGCGGCTTCTTCATTAACCAATGGGAATAAAATATATACACAGCATACAGAGGGGAATCCCACATCAGGTGACATAGTCCAGGATAGCTTCTTGTGATAGACACTAGGGAAAATGAACTTTTCTTTGTTATGTTGTAAGAGAAGAAATGAAAATATAGCCAAAAGACAGTGCCCATGTTAAGAGTTCCTGGCAGGGCTGTGAAGTACCTCTGTACATCACCTCTGTGCAGACACGAGTCTATAGGTTAAATCCTCAGTACTACACAACTTAAAAAAAATAAAATTTTTTAAAGAATCATGCTGTCACGTGAGAAATGTGTTTTCAACACAGTTTGTCAACGCATGTATCCTCCACAGTCTTATTATAGTATGTACACTTCTACATATACACAATTTGACTGTACTGTTCATCGTTCATCATACAGAGTAGAAGTGTTTCCCACATGGGCAGGCCCGGATGCTTCCTCAGACTGCAGAGGCAAGGTGTACCAGCTCTCAACCCACTTTAATGACAGGAAGGAAAACGGAACGCAGAGAGCGCTAAGATGCAATAAAATTATAAAGCATACTGTTGAGTCTGGAAATAAGGAGGTGTGGGCTATTTTACCAATATTTAATTTTTATATACACATTGATTTATCAAGAGCTTGTTTTTATTAGATCCGAGAAAACACTATTATGAGCTACCTTCATGAAAGTACACTAATGCCATTTTCTTGAACTGTAAAGTTCCCCTGAAGCAAAATATGATATTTTATTTACGATGGGACAACCTTACTTCTTAAAATCTGAGAAAATGGCTTTCTGTTCAGACTTCCTTGTGAAAAAAATGTTCTCTTGTGGGTTTATGATACTAGTATAACTCATATTTTTCAATCAAGGAAGTATGTTGAGCCTTTAAGTTTAGATTATGCTAACCAGTTTTAAACTAGAAATTATTATCTGTTTTCCCCTCAATTTTCAGCTGAGCAAATATACCAATTACCTTAATTTAGGTATAAATTTTCCTAAGAATTTTGTCCAATTGTGTCTTCCTACCGGATCTTATTATTTGTGTGCTCCCTTTTAAAGCACATGTAAAATCCTTTTAAATGTGAAAGTTAAAAAAAGCAAAAAAAGAAGAATCGCCTTTTCCATTCTGACAACAACTTTATCATATTTAAGGATATAAAATTATGCATAATTATACTAAGGACAAGTTGGTGCTTATCTGTTAAATTTCATGATGGATACAAATGAAGTGATAGTTTGCAAAAACAATTGCACTCTTATTTGTGTATATGCTTTGAGAGTTTCTGCTATATTAAATTAAGGACCCTGAGAGGAGGCTCCGATTCTGTATCTTGGGAATGATCTACATCCTATCACGTGGGTCCTCAACACATAGAATAGGATTTTGAAATATGCAGAGGAGGAGAGAGGATGATGACATCCAGACATCCAGAGACAAGTGGGAAGGTTCACCGGGTATAATCAGTGTCACTAGGCTTGGTGATTTGAGTCTAGTCCTTGGACCCCACATATTTGAAAGTACTAATTGACTCACACAAGTTGTTCTTTGACCTCCAAGCACATGCCCTGGCAACCCCGGCTTTATTCCAAATAAATGAATGTAAGAAAACTAAGAAAGATGCTAAGAAACCAAGGGATGAAAATGGCCATCAGAACAAGAGAGAGACAAAGAACATATTTCTTCTAAAGCCTCCACAGAGAGCACAGTCCCACTGTTACCAGATTTTGGTTGTGCAGAGCTGATTTTCTGTATGTAACTTCCAAGGCTGTGCGAGAATAAATTTTTGTTGTTCTAAGGCAGCAAGTGTGTAGTCATGTTTTAAAGTCGCTTCAAAACAGTAATACAGTATGCTATTAATAACGGTGCTCCATGATGCATCTCGACATTTTATTTAGAAGGGTTGCCAATGTCTGGGTACAGGGTGGGCGAGAAAGATGAACGAATAGCACCACTGAGAAGCCAATATCTCACAGACCTTATCTAAGCATCAAATTTAAAGCCCAGGATACGCCTTTGCTCAGGTAAAGTGCTGTGTTCTCAATTAAGGGATCCGGTCCCAAGCCAGAAGCTAGATATGACTCATTTGCAATGGCGAAGAGCTCATGAGCTATGGTAAGTGTTTCCAGGACAGCAGCTCTACAGGAAATTGATAGTTATTAATATTTAATGATTCATTTTATCCTTGGCAGCCTACCTATCTGATTACAGACAAGTTCACCCACAGAAGTCTTTTTTGGTCTTGAAAATATTTTAATTTTTGTGTATATGGGTAATGGAATTATTTTTAACCAAAACATTTTAAACTGTGACTTTGTATTGACATAGCTGAGTTGAAATATTTGTTGTCAGGATATGTTCTTAAAACCCCGAAATAGACAGGCATAATTAATAAAATATTTATATATTGCTTCCTTGCATCATGAATTTGAAATAATTAGGAGATATAATAGAATCCAATAGTTTTTTTTAAGTGGGAAGGAAAAGAAACTCGGGATTTATTTTTAACACTGAATTTATATGGCATGAATGCCCTCATCATTTAAGTGACTTCTCACATTTTATTTACCTTGTCAAACCTGTTAGTCTTCTTACGCTGAAATTGAGCCTGCATACTTCTTCAACTCTATTAGCCTTCTGCATTTTTAATTATAAAAATTAAATGGTAAAATTTCTTCAAGCTTCAAGGAAAATAATGCTGTTAGCAGAATGAGAATCTAGACAGTAACTTCAAAGAAATAATAATGATATAATTGTTATAGGTTAGCCCCGAAATACTCCAGAGTCCTTGCAATATGGCTATGGTCTCCAGGTGGTGGCATTATCTGAATTCATGGATGCTTCAAGTGATAGGACTAGGTCAAGGAAGTCAGCCGTTGGAGACTTTCTCTGGAAGTTTAGATCTTGAACATGGCCTCCTCTGACCATTCTCTCCTCTATCTCTTGGTTACCATGATCTTAGTAGATTTCTTCTAGTTTCATATCCTGCCTAGTCATTGGCTCAGTAGCATGGACCAAGTCCTTGAGGGATGCTTGGATCACCCTGGGAAGGGGAAATAGATGAGATCTCCTGGGTAAACTGGAGGTGGGGGGCAGGGAGGACAGGATGGGAACATAAGGGATCAGGATGGTCGAATTGGGGGGGAAGAGCAATGAAAGAAATTATCTTGATAGAGGGGGCTATTACGGGGTTAGGGAGAGACTTGTTGCCATGGAAACTCAGAAATCCACAACGATGATTCCAACTAAGACTCCTAGCAAGAATGAAGAGGATACCTGAACTAGCCTTGTCGTGTCATCAGATTGGTGACTACCCTAATTGTCATCATAGACTCGTCATTCAATATCTGATGGAAGCCAACACAGAGATCCACAGCCAAGCTCCGGAAGTCCAGTCAAAGAGAGAAGAGAGGGAAGAGAGATTATATGAGCAAGGGGAGTCAAGATCATGACGGGGAAACCCACAGAGATAGCCAACCAGAGCTCATGGGATCACGGACTCTAGACCGACAGTTAGGAAACCTTCATGAGACAGAACTAGGCCCTTTGCATGAGGGTGACAGTTGTGTAGCTTGGTCTGCTTGTGGTGTTCCTAGCAATGGGACCAGGATGTGTCCCTGGACATGAGTCGACTTTTTGGAATGTATTTCTTCTGGTGGGATGCCTTGCTCAGCCTTGATGCTGCAGGGAGGAGCTTAGTCCTGCCTCAATTTGATATGCCAGCCTTTGTTGACTCCCATGGGAGGCCTCACCTTTTCTGAGGAGTGGAATGGGGGCAGGTAGAAAAGAGATTTGGGGAGGGAATAGGAAGGCAGGAGAAGCAAGTATGGTTGGTACATAAAATAAATAAATAATCAAAGAAAAGACTCAAACCAGAGCCCATGAAGATGGTCTGATGGGAGACTTTGTACACTGTGGTTACTGTCACAGAAGGACTTAAGGATGTTATGCTACAGGCAGTAGTCCTTGGACTGTTTTGCCATTCTTTTTAAAGTTTGTTAATCTAATCCTTTGTATATAAATGTGCTAATGGGTGGACACAGGTGTACCCCTCACATACATGCACATACATGCATATATACATATTCCCATGCATATAAACATATACAGGCATGCACATGTAATATTTTATCTCCTGGATATAGAGATAAATATATCTATAGAGAGATGCGTAGAGAAAGAGTTCAAAGTGTATGTTTTAAAAATTACATGGTATCATTGAACTATTTTCTCTTCAATTTTCTGTCTCTGCATTTCACAACCCGGAGGAGTCACTAAAAACTCCACCACGTTTCCTTTCTTCAAAATATTTTTCAGATACAATGTGAAGTCTTTGCTCCTATCTGTCTTTCCAGTGCCATCCACACTGATCCCCTGGACTAAACGGTCCCTTACATAGCTCCAGGATGTGTCTACGTTGCAACTCGAGTGCTTTTACTTAGCTGTTAATTGCACAATATGAGAGGATTCAGTTTGTTTACATAATATAAACATATAATGTATACCTATTCCTGGTATATTTTTATCATTGCTTTGGATTCTCCGTTTATCTCTTGATCTCCAAAGGACCATTTAGCTCCTTCATTCCATGTTTTGCTCTCTCAGGGCTTTGTTTCTTGCAGTCCATTTTACAGGAAGAAGCTGCTAACACAATCATCATCTCAAAGCTTAGATAGATACTAAAAATAGCAGGCCTACTTCACCTCATCCTTCCTTTCTCTCGAAAGCTCAGGTTTACTTTGCTAGACGTGATTGTCTCCTCTCATTGAAACATACAGAACTCCTCTTGCAATAGTGGGTAGGCTTTTTCTCAGTTTGATCACCTAGAATATCTTTCACAGGGACTTAGGTACCATCTTTTGGATGTTCAGTCATAAAGGACAGCAGTGGCCTTCTCTCCCAGTATCTGTGGGTGGGTGGGCACTTTAGGGGCCTCTTGTTCCAAGTTGCAAAACAACCTTCCACCATGAAGACATGGGCAAGATAAGCTGTCTGTGACCAATGGCATTGTCACTTCCTCCTACTTGAAGACTAGATATTATTTGTCTTGAAAACATGTGTGTAATGGGGTGCTGCTTCTTGGCTATATAAAAGGGTGCGCTTTCTTTCTGGCTTCACAGAGTTCCCTCAGCAGATTGCTGTGATGCGCATCACATTCTGGTTAAATGCTTTTTTTTTTTTCAATAATAAAAGTAGCTTCTTTCTATAACTTTATGGAGATAATTTGAGGATAAGAGATTTTAATTGCACTTCTCCAAAGTTCCTATTGAGTTGTCCTTCTACCACCTCCTGAACTGATGTCATTCATATAATGCTTTATGTTGATAGTCATAATTACTCTTGTGTCTGCAGATTAGTGAAATCCTTATACGGTGTTACATAATGACCAGAAACACTGTTTGCAGCAAGACCGAGTTCACTCTTCTTTTTACTCATAATTTTACTTTGTTGCAACTGCCACTTCCTTCCTTATAGTAGAGTTTCATTGCTCTGTCAAATGCCTGGTCCAAGAATATCAGTGATAGGAGATGCCTGTTTTCATGTCAAAGTTTCTGCCCATCTTGACAAGGAAAGTGTGGCATTGGACGCCAAGTTGCAGCATGATGCTGGGTAGAAAGTTTATGGAATGGTGTAGTTCATCTTTCTCGGTTTCCTTTTTTATCCATCTGCGCTCCCAGTGACAGTGTGTTGATCCTCAGAAACAGTCTTACACTGATGAGCTACTTTCCAGGCCAACAGTTACTTTGTAGACTTCCCTCCCTTGCGTTTATCTCTGCGGCTGTGTACTTGTGAGAGCATGTATATGTTCTTATGTGTTTTGTCAGTTTCTTCCTCTTAATGCCTGCTCTTAATTCTCTTCAGAAGTATCATGGTTATTATACTAAATGTCTTAGACAATCCTTAGTCTGAACTGTAGCTAGGCTGAGGATCACACGTTAAACACAGAAGCCTGTGAGGGGAATTTCATATTCAAATTACAATACTAATAGTAATTCAACAGGGTCTCCATCCCCTGGGGTTTATATCTGCTTCATTTTTATATTTTCTTTTGTTGTTCAAGAAAATAACAGTGCATATAATCACAATTTTACTTGAAATTTTGAATCCTTTTCTTAATTTCTTCTTTAGGGTTTTTTTTTAAAAACAAAACAAAACAACAACAACAACAAAACAAAGCCCGAAGTTAATAATCAAAATCACCTACCCATTCAGTGAGAAGACAGTTTATTCTTTAGGAACTATGAGATAACAGATAAATTATGGTATGTAATTTTCTTTTCAAAAGGAAGAAAATTACATTCAATAAACAATCATGGTTTGGACTGATGATTCAAAAGATTTTAAAGAGTTTAAAATCACATGTCCTTTGCAGTGAGCCTTGAAGACTAAATACCATTCTCTTATATTTCACAATAAAACCTTTTCTTCTTTTCTGAAACTTCAGAACTTTTTCTAGAATACATTCCTCTCATAATTCACTTTTGCATCCTCAATGTCAGTCCCATGCTAACTTTATATGTGTAGTAAAGCAGGATAGCGTGCCATGTTGGCGGCAGCCTCCTGCCTCTCCTGCTCATAATGTTTGCATTCTAGTAGGAAGCTACATGAAGCGATAGACCTCTACAGTGTGGATTTCGATGACATTCATGCAATGACCAAATTGTAATTACCTAATACATTTCTCAAATGTTTCTCTGTTATTTTGATGGAAAGTGCACATAGAATTCACTAAAAAAAAATCTTAAGAGCTCAGTCCAGTGCTCCAATTTGGGTCTCTGTCTCTATCTTGATCCATCGCCAGATGATGGTTCTAAGGTGATATGCAAGATATTCATCAGTATGGCTATAGGATAGGGTCATTTCAGGTTCCCTCTCCTCAGTTGCTCAAGGTACTAGCTGGGGACATCTCCCTGGACACCTGTGAGCCCCTCTAGAGTCCATTCTCTTGTCAACCCTAAGATGGCTCCCTTAATTAGGATATGTATTTCTCTGCTCCCATGTCCACTTTTCCTTTATCCCAACCATCCCATTCCCCCAAGCTCACCCATTCTCCCCTTCTCATGTTTCTCACCCCATTTCCCCTTAGCCCCATGCCAACTCATCCCCAAGTTCCCAGGTTTTGCCCTGCAATCTTGTCTACTTCCCATATCCAGGCGGATGACTAGATGTTTTTCTTTGGGTTCACCTTCTTATTTAGCTTTTCTAGGATCACAAATTATATGCTCAACGTCCTTTAGCTCTTAAGATCCAAATGAGGAGCAGAAGGAGGGAAAACATGAGCAAGGAAGTCAGGACCACGAGGGGTGCACCCACCCACTGAGACAGTGGAACTGATCTATTGGGAGCTCACCAAGGCCAGCGGGACTGGGACTGAATAAGCATGGGATGAAACCGGACTTTCTGAACGTGGCAGACAATGAAGGCTGATGAGAAGCCAAGGACAATGGCACTAGGTTTCAATCCTAATACATGAACTGGCTTTGTGGGAGCCTAGCCTGTTTGGATTCTCACCTTCCTGGTCCTGGATAGAAGTGGGAGGACCTTGTATAGCAGGGCAGGGTATATGGACTGTTCTTCATTCTTGAAAGGGAGGGGGAATGGAGTGTGGGGAAAGGGGGGGATGTGTGCGAGGAGGGGGTGGGAAATGGGAAATTTTTTTTGCAATAACTAAAAAATAAAATAAAATAAACAAAAAAAAGAATTCACTAAAAAAGGTAAGAACATTCCAAAATCGAGTGAGTAAAGAGTATCTTCTGTAAACGACACAGCCTTACGTATAACTGACAATTTAGTGTATTCATATCATACCAATATTCATACAAGGAAAAAACAGCATTTTGTTCTTTTAGATAAATCTTGGTTCAACCATTGATTGACTATATGTGTGTATATATATGGTTCCTCTGTCCTGATGCCATTGATTGACTATATGTGTGTATATATATGGTTCCTCTGTCCTGATGCCATTGATTGACTATATGTATGTATATATATGGTTCCTCTGTCCTGATGCCATTGATTGACTATATGTGTGTATATATATGGTTCCTCTGTCCTGATGCCATTGATTGACTATATGTATGTATATATATGGTTACTCTGTCCTGATGCCAGTCCTCAAGCAAAAGGCTCAGTCCAATCACTGTGCTACACAAGAGTTAAATTGTGGCCTTATGTTCACTGTGCTTTGCCGAATTGATGATTCAGTATCAAATTCATAGTTTGCTCTAAGAAATGACACATCTCGTAGCATTGGCTTCTACTTTGTAGCCATTGCTGTTTACATATCACATGTCAGATCTTTAATACGGTGAAGAACCAATGCTTTTTATTAAATTTCCTTTTCACGTTGTTTTGCCTAATGGATCCATCTTCATAATGCAGACTTTATGCATGCAAAGTCACCTTCATTCCTTGCCAAAACTTGCTTATATTTCTGACAGTCTGTTTGCACTCTCCAGAATTTGAGTGAAAAGTACTTTCTTTTGTTCTTTAAAATAAATTACTAGTGATTTTAAATCATATTAGTATTTCAAAAGTCTTTTCAGAATATGTACCTTGCTGTATTCATTCTCTTCTATAGCTCCAAGTTTGGTCTGTGTTCTCCTAAAAAAACAGCCATATGTCCTCCAATTTCCCTATAACGTTGTAGTAACTATGATTTCACGAGGCAATAGAAAATTCCCGTTTTATGCTAACCTTCTGGGATCACTGTCAGGGATGTTACCTGTCACTAATATTAAGATTATGTGGCATATGACTGAACATAGAGAGATAAATTAGTTTATATAGTTTATCTTTGATTTAAATTGTTGTTCTGTTTTGTAATCACTATTTCTTAAATTTTCTAAATTTTTACTTACTCGGCATTAAAGTTATTTTTAATAGGACAAACTATTCTGCTTCAATATTTTAAGGAATTTGTGCATGTGTTCTTATGTCAAAACCATTTATTAATTGAGATGAAATAATCTAATGACAACTAACTAACTTGAAAAAGAATTTTTTTATCTTATTAAGCCAGAACACATCCTCTTCAATGGCGTTCCTGTCACTCCAGATGATGGCTTAGCTGTCCCAGAGGGCAATCTTTGTGTCTGATTGTATTGACTCTCAGTTCCTTTCCATAGCCACTGTTCCCCTTGCTCAAGTCACCATCTGTTTGTTTTTCTTCCTCTTTTCACCCTTATTAACAAGCATTATTCAAACACATGCCAATAAATAGTAAGCACATTCTTAGTATTCATAACTCTGTTCTTCAAATCCCCTCCAAAGGACCTGCCATTTGCATGGTCTTTAATCTGCCTCTTTGTTCTTTCTAGGCTGTTATGTTTGCATTTCAGTCACTAAGACGTTGCTTATAGTCAAAAAGCAGTTTTGGGAAATCAAAGCCAAATCCTTTTTTGTTGGAAAAATAGTCAAATCTAGGTATGATTAGCAGAGCCATATTTTTTAAGTACCAACCTTAAACATAATTGACTTTTTTTTACTTGTTTCAAAGTCTTGGGATCAATTCTTAGAGTCAGAATTCAGAAGTGGTTGCAATGATAGCAGAATTCACACATTTAACTTACTCTCTGATCTGAAGCAATCTGATTAAGAAAGACTGAGATATAAGAAGCACACACCTCATTATACTCAACTGGTGAAGATCATCCACAGAAAGCTAAATTTTGATTGAGTCACAAGGTTTGGCAAATAAATCCTAGATCTCCCAAACAGTATCTTTGAAATATCACTAGAACTGGTTGAAAGAAAATAGTAAATAGGGGGCTGGAGAGATGGCTCAGTGGTTAAGAGCATTGCCTGCTCTTCCAAAGGTCCTGAGTTCAATTCCCAGCAACCACACCGTGGCTCACAACCATCTGTAATGAGGTCTGGTGCCCTCTTCTGGCCTGCAGGCATACACACAGACAGAATATTGTATACATAATAAATAAATAAAATATTTAAAAAAAAAGAAAATAGTAAATAAAAGCATACAAAAGACAAAAAGAGAAGACAAAATGAGCGTAAGGGCTAAGGTTTTCACAGATCATCAGACTCAGCACCAAGAATTCGGAGAAGATGCATGAGACTTAGGAATGTAAAGTCCGGCTGTACAGCCATTGACCACAGCTACCTAAACAGAAACCTCTTGCACATCAGTAAATACAAGCCAATCAAAAACATGGAGCCTGGCGGTGGTGGCGCACGCCTTTAATCCCAGCACTCGGGAGGCAGAGGCAGGCGGATCTCTGGGAGTTCGAGACCAGCCTGGTCTACAAGAGCTAGTTCCAGGACAGGCTCCAAAACCACAGAGAAACCCTGTCTCGAAAAACCAAAAAAAAAAAAAAAAAAAAAAACCAACCAAAAAACAAAACATGGATAAACATAACCAAAAGTCCAGCACCTACATAAAATGCAGTGTGTGGAAACAATAAGAGTAAAAACAAAACTGCACCAAACTGTAAGATCTACCTCAGAGTGAACACGGGACCCTAGGAAAGTGGCCTCAGAAAAATTCAGTGCTTAGGAAAGGAAAATCTCCTAAGTTAAATTCATCATGGTTAAATAGCTACAAAGATTTGATGATAAGAGGGGGTCACTTACTGTTGTCAGAATTGACCTCTATTCCCTGTGTCTCCATCCCAAATGTCAGTTCGACATATTTAGAAAGCAATTCATTTACAGACTTTAGTATAATAGTTCTACTCTTTAGAATTATTTTTATCAAACAGAAAAATAGTGTTCTCCGTTCTGATAAAGTTAGCATAACTATCATATCAAAATTGAAAGTGATGTCTTCAGAGGACCAGAGTTCAGTCCCCACACTTCTATTGTGGGATTCAAAAATCACCCGTATCTCCAGCCATCAGCGCTCTATCCCTGTCCTCCAGTTTCCACAGATACCACGACCTGCTTGTGCAATCACACACTCACTCACACAAAAATAAAATAAATCTCTAAAGTAATCGGCATACACAATAAAATGAGATGGCTCAGTCAGTAAGTTTCTGTGAGCACAGCACCTGAATTTGAGTCTGCAGAACCCATGTAAACAGCCCAAGGGTGCTCTTCCTGAGGAAGACTGTTTCTCCTGTAAGATCATGCCTGTAAATATACATATACAACTAACATTATACAGACTGAGATGATTGTATTTAGAAATACACACCTCCCCACACCCGCCACCCCACTACCACCACCACCAATCAAAGAAAAAAAGGCCAGAAAGTTGAAAGAGAGCATAGTGGGGTACAGGGGAGAATTTAGGGGAGCAAAAGAAAGGGCAAAATGATATATTATAATCCACCAAATTATATTTTTTCAAAAACCTAGGGACTCAGCTCCTGTAAACTCAATGCTAGGGGATGGGGAATGGTTTCCTGAAGCCCGTGGGTCAGCTAGTCTGGCTTAATTCATGAGCTTCATGTTTCCTGTAAGATCCAGTCTCAAGAAATGATAATACGGACCTACCTCATTTTCTAACTTCAAAAGATTTTGATTTCTGGGAAACAGATAAATGCCAGTAAGCTGTCAAGAAACAGCTGTAAATGTGCATTGATTACACATTTTTTTAGACATTATCCTAATTAGAGAGTGTATTGCTGAGGGAAAATGAACCAATATGAAAACATGAGAGTCCAAAGTGTGCTCTGATACTGAATTATATCCACAACCCACTCTAACATCTGAGGGATGGCTAGGGGACTTACACGTTTTCTAAGCATGGGTTCCTCCAGATCCATCTTTGACATAACGTTCTTAGTGTTAAGAAGTGCCATGCCTGTAACTTTGTTGCATTCTCAACTAGGCTAATCACACACATTCTCAGTAAAATAATGACCATTTAGAGATTAAAACTCCGTGCTTACAAAACACATGCTTTCTATCACTGTCTTTTAAGTAATTTTAGCTCTTCTCTGGGCTCTCTGGTCAACGCAATCCTTCTACATTTCAGAGCATCTTAAGTGCCTATTTGCAAATGCCATTATGTTTGTGCTACCCAGAGTCAGATGAAACTTAATGGAGCTTGCGTTTGAGGGATGTAAAACATAATATGGAATAATAACCCAGATAGAAAGTACTAGAAACTTAGAAGAGTGATAAACTGTTAAAATACAAAATAGCCCTCTTGCTTTTCACAAAACAGATCATAGATTTTCAGAACATTAGCCTACAAGTCTGTCTAAAGTGGGAAGAAAGAAACGAGAAAGATTTAAAAATCTTGCATTTTTGAATGGAAGCCAAAATTGCAATTGCAGGACCCGGTCTCCCCCTTATTTAACAGTGTCCTAAACCATGTCAGCTTGTGGCAGAGCTGGACAACTATTCATTAGCTGCTCTGAGGAATACAAAGCAAAGGTTTCTGGAGATATGATTAGTAGGTAGTGAGTGCCTATTACGGTCACTGGGAGTGTGGAAGTCGCTTGGAAGCCTCCGCTTCTGAGTGTGTTTACTTCTTCTAACCCTGCCAAATTCATCCCTCTCCATGTGATCAGCAAATTGCCACTTGTGCCTTGCTCAGCACTTCACTAAATTTGATAATAAGACTATTTCACTTCCAGCTTGTAGTTTTGGAGATTACTTACAAATATTATTTTCCGGTGGGGGCAAAATCTCTTATTTAACCATACAATGTCTCTCATTCTTGATAAATTAAGAAAAATTATTCAGAGGCAATTCTATTATATACATGCATCTTAAGATGCATTTTTGACAGTTGAATTTCCTAAGATTGAGTAAAACAGGCAGTGGTCATGATTATTAGCTAATTGTACTTGTTTTTGTTCTCAAAATTTTAACTTTCTCCAGATAGTAATTCCATTTAGAAGTTCATCCTTTATACAGATTTTGGATTATTTGAGTTTAACCCACTTTTCTGAAATAATATATAAGCTTTGAGACAACTGTGGACTGTGTTACCCATGGTTCAGCTTTTCTGCAAAGAAAAATATAAGTGTGGTAAAGAATTAGGTCAAGATATTTTGAAATATAAGTGAATACAGATACATATTTTTGAACATATATTTTCCCAATAGATATGTATGTTTTTAGACTATCTTCTATTGATGTTTCTGTATAATTAAACATAAATCTATATATTACCAAGCAAAAATGTTTTAGTTATTTTTTTAATGTTTTTCTGGAGTTTCTAAAAAAACACTAAATTAGGTTGTATGATTTAGCCCTTTATGCATTTATTTACAGTGTATGTTATACATTATTAAATGGATCAGCACCACCTGGTAAGACAATGCAAGGGATATTATTACCCTTGAAAATCGGTGGAAATATTCAGTTGGCGGCATCAAAGTCGATGAAGGAGATGTTGCTTCAGACCCTTGTATCTAGAATGATGCAGAATGCATATTCTTCATGCAAATGATGTCCAGCTAAATTGATTCTTGGCCTTAGAAAAAGGAGTGGGAGAGGCATCCCAATTCTCAAAAGAGGTTCTACTTTACCTTTAACAATATAATTTAGAATATTTAATTTTCACATGGCTTCCATTTGGGGTGAGGAACATGAAAAGACTCATTGTCATTGAGTTCTTGATTTTTTTGGTAAAGATTTATTTTTGGTGCTTCTTTCTATGTTTGCATGAGCATGTGTATGTGGGTGCCTGTGGATTCCAGAAGAGGACTTCAGATTCCCTGAAACTGGTCCAAGGAATTGTGACCTGCCACATGAGAGCTAGCATCTAAACTCCAGCTCTCTAAAGAGCCACAGGTGCTCTTAACTGCTAAAACATCTTTAAAGCCCCAGGTTCTTTAAAAAGAAACAAATTGCTTACCAGAGCATTGCTACCAATTTAAGGTAAATGGAAGGCAACAGTGGCAACCTTGTCTCAATCATCTCCTCAATCCATAAATTCTATAAACAGAGGTGTTAGCATATGTCTGCCAGCTCTCTTGAAGACCTGTGGTTTAGGTGGATACACTGTAAATGGGTGTATGCATGACTTCGACACTAACAGATACTACTTGTATGTCAGTATTTCTAAAATACTTGTTAATCCCAGAATTCATTTTATCAAAGTAACAAAGAAAAAATATCAATCATACTTGGATGACTAAAGCTAATAAAACACTACTTTCTCATATTAAGAGAAAGTTAAAAACTTAAGTCTGTTAACAGTACTTTCAATTTATTTAATTTCTTCCTGCTGAAAAAGTTAGTAATCACCAATTTAATTTTTTATTAGATTGCTATTTTATATTTATAAACATTTCTAATTTGCTTCTGTAATTTTTACAATTTCTAGATTAAATGGTTAACATGAAAATCTTCTCATCATATATAATCATAAATTTATTGACTTGAAATTGTTTGAAAATTTAATTCAGTCATTTTTGACCCTGTATGGAACACAAGAGTAAATTGTCTGTTATTTTTCACATGTAAAACTGAGATATGAGTCATAACACTTCCTAAAGAGGATTATAAAACATTAACAAGCATGAGCATGAACACAAGAATTTAGCCTACTTGAGTATTGGTTATTAGTTCTAGACATGCAGTGCTCTGTATGATCAAAATTAGTGAAGGTGCTATCATATTCAAGCTTCCCAAATAGCCTAGACTAGGCTTAGGCAGAGGAAGATTTACAATTTAAGGGTTGGGAATGTGAATCAGTAGCAGAGCATCTCTGCAGCACACAGTCCTACAGTTCTGGGTTCAGTCCCCCACTCAGAGGGATACAGTCATGAAATACCCAGTAGAGTAGAAACCATCCAACAACAAGGTCTAGAGAAACACGCATAGGCAATAAATTAGAGTATAACATGGAAACTTTAATTACTGCATCTGACTTTAATTTCTCTCTCTTTTGAATTTTATAAAGGTGTTATTATAGTTGTGTGGGAGGGGTGTGTGTGTGTGTGTGTGTGTGTGCGCGCGCGCGTGTGCGCGTGTGTGTGTGTGTATTAGCACATGCAATACAGGTGCCTATAGGGCCTGGAGGAGGTAAGACATCCCCAAGAGCTGTAGCTGGAGGCAGTTGTTAGTTGTTCAGCATGGATTCTGGGAGCCAAGCTCCATTCCTCTAGAAGGGTAACAAGCCACTTAACTGCTAAGCCATCTATGCCAGCTCCATTTTTATTTTTCTGCTCTAATGATAGTAAAATTAATACATTATAGACCTATTTTAAGCTTTAGTCCAATCATGGAGACTGATTCCTCAGCAAGGTTTTTGGACTTTGAGATGAAACTGTTAATTTTTGTCTGATCTCTTTATTCTTTATTCTTTCCTCTTTCCATTTTTTTTTTTGTGAAGAAACTTCTAAATAACTGCTGGAGTCCAACTGAGCCATCTTTCACTCTTCCCATTACTTCGTCCTTATATTAAATTCAGCAGCATGTATTTTTATTGTCAAAATAGCTCTCTGAAATAACATTACTTTCTTGTTGGTTCTTAAAAGAACCTCTTTCAACCACTTTTCCATTAACGGGCTTCCTTGAGGATAGTTAGACAAAGAGCCGCTGCTTCAAACTTCCAGCAGCCACGAATTGTAACCAGAACATTTCTACATTGTGCATTCCACTCTGAAGTCTTCTTGTCTGTGTGAGGCGAGGTCCTTAAGGTCTGTTAATGCAACTTTCTCCTTCTTATCCGGAAGCAGATGTCAAATGCACTTTTATTTTTTTCCAGTCCCTTTCATAAGCACAGTCTTTTGTTCCCGTGTAAACGCTGCTTTATGCGGTTGCTTTTGCCTAGAATATTCTCCTCCGCCACCTTTGCGTTCGGGAGTGTGTGTGAAGTGTCAATTTTTGTCCCTGAAGTCCCAACAAGAAAAAGTGCACCTTTCTTTGGATTGTTCTAGGCATCTTGCTGACAGAGGTCCACCTTTGTCCTTCCTTTCTTTCTCTAGATTGACACCCTCCAGTTTATTTCTGCATCACTAGCTGTAATGCATCATGTTTAGTTTATTTGTTCACTTCGTTCCTATTCTCTCCCATTAACAATTAGCTTTGTGACCACTGTATTCTCCTTGGTTGATTTTGCATCACTAAAGCCAGGCTCTACATGGGTTTCAGAGGAGGAAAACTATAAATAGTTATTAAAATTGTCTTTCGGGGCAGCTGCTGTATCCTGCTTCCAAATCTCTTACAGAGAACGATTTGAAACTCAGAGGCATCTGTGACTTACGTGAGCTGCTAGAAAATGGTGTGTCAAAATCAAGCGGGTTTTGAAATTCTATTCAAATGTATGAGGGCATCACGCATGAGTGAGACAAAATGATGAGGTAAATGCTTTGGCTTGTCCCTCCTAAAAACCTCAGCTACGCAATAGAGACATTATGCAGACTTTTGCATAATAGGTCAGCTTCATTATAGAAGGCTGTTTTTAATTAGCTCACCAATTATAAAATACTATGAATTGTGGCTAAGTGGATTTTTATATAAATTTCAAATCTAAATTTGTAGAACTTTGAAGTAAAATTTCGGATGTGTATCACAGATGATTGAGTTAGTAGCTTGGACACCTTAATGATGTGTTCAATTGTACTGGCATAGCTGAAATCAAGGCAACAGGGAAGACCTGCATGGTAGCTATTAGGAGACTCTAAACCCGGCCGATAGACAGACAATGTAACGCGAGGTAAGGCAGTTTCACTCTGGATGCTTCTTCAAGGAGAAGGATGAATGAACCAGATAGCAGGCTTGGATCACCAATTAATTGAACTATTCTTCAAACAGACAACAGTATCATGCATTTAATAAAAGTATTTCAGGAGTAATTCCATGAGGCCAGCTCATTTCCAAACTGATATTGGAAAAAAAATCCAAGTTACTTTGATATCTGTACTTTCATTAATTTTATTATCTTGCTTTTATGACTGCTATATCTCTAAACAGATGCTTCGATGTAGTTAATTTTGTTACCAAAAAGACATAGTTTTTTCAAACAAAGGAGAGAATAGTTGATCAAATTTAGAGAAAATAATGTAACGAGACAGTGGCAAAGCATTTGCCCAGCCTACAGGCACACCTGGGTTTGGTCATCTGTACTGCAATGAAGACGACACTGGAATCAGTTTCAGAATTCTCCCTGGAAGACTGTTGCTGGAAGCCTAAATAAAGCATGAAAATTTCTGTGCAGGCTGATGGCACATGCCAATAAATAGTTTTGCCTGCATTTTATAATGAAACCAATGTAGTTGCTTTAGTTAGATATAAGTCTGTACCTCTTTAAGAAATGTGTAATACAGGGGACTGGAGCGATGGCCCACTGGTTCTCAGAGGTCTTACAGAGGACCTGTGTTTGGTCCCCAGGGCTCACTGGCGTTCACAACCATCTGCAGCTCCAGTCCTGTTGATTCTGATGCCCTCTTCTGACCTCTGTAGGCACTGTACACACATGGCATACATGCCTATACACAGGCAAAACACTTATACACATGAAATTAACGATTAAAAAGAAATGTGTGATATTATGAGTGAACAAAAGCAAATATCTTAGAATCAAAGATTTTCTTTTGTTTTTTTTTTTTGCCATGTTAGTAAATAAAAAGAGGCAGACTCACAGATTTTCTTTAAAATGATTTTTTGTTCGTGCTAAGCATGGTAGCATGTGTTTAATCTTCATATTTTGGAGACTGAGGCCAGCCTGGGCTTCATGGTGAGACCCTGTTGCTTAAAAAACTCCAGTAATTCAAAAGCAATATTTACGTAAAAGTATGTGGCCAACTATTATTTGTGGATGCTTGTCCATATAAAAACATTACTAGGTTTGAAAAACAACCATGTGGAAGCAATTCAATTCTCTGACAAATTATTTTATGTGACTGTTCTTTTTAAAAGTAGCATTGATCATTTATAATATAGAGAGAAGTTATGAGACAATAAACCCACTCAAGATGCATTACACACGGCTGAGTGCAGCTTCAATTTCTTGACTTGCCCTGTCAGTGAAGCTGAAGCACTCTACAGTCTTAAGAAAATTAAACAAATAACCACGGTGAAAGCAAATCTGCTTGTAGATGCTTGTATAATGTGGCCTGTTTCTGTAACCATTAAAAATACTTCTTGTCCTCATTAATAACTTTATTAATAACCAACTACTTTTTCTTTGACAATAAGTTTAGGTCCTTCAAGACGTCCATCGAATTACTCTCTTCATCATTACCCTTCCTTTGTTTCTTTTTTCAATTATTAAAATATCATACTTAATTTATTTTTGTTTCGTGTCTATTTTTATCTCCAGTGTTTCTCTCTAATAATTTATTAATGTATTATGCCATATATAAATCATCTAAAATATTAAAATTACTTTTGGAATTTTAATCCCATATTCTTTCACATCTGGTATAGTGTTTTATGCAAAATTAAGATACCCTCAGGATCTTAGATGACAACCAACCTTGTCATAGTGGATTATTCCTCACTTTAACGATGCATTTAGTTGATAATTTATAACTTCTGCAAATCTTTTCATATACATTCAAATGTAGTAAAAGTTTCCTTAAAACAGGTAGTCTTTAGCAACATTTCCAGACTCGTCCACCTTCGGGCACTGATCTCCAGGAAAACAGAACCAAAATAGCAAAGACACATACCTACCTCTCCATGCCCCCTACCCACATATTCGAAGGGCTTGAGACCTTGATGAGTGAGCAGCTTTTGATCCAAGTCCTAGAAATGCAAGGTCATAGAACCTGGTGTTTAGATATTCATGATCAATAAAGAAGGGTTTCTAAGGGAGAAGTCAAAATTTACTCCTCATTTGTTTTCCATTTCTTTTTTTTTATTGAGAAAAGGAAAAAAAAAACAAGTTTCCGCCTCCTCCCAGCCTCCCACCTCCCTCCC
>NC_022011.1:89980952-89984580 GCF_000317375.1 Microtus ochrogaster
TCATAAACAAAGAGCCTACCTTGCTTGGTGCAGGCAGGCTATAGGAACAAAGGAACTCCCGCCCGCTTGGGTGCCCCGAGGATTCCGACCCAGTGCCCAGACAGGCTGGGCTGTGTGATGCTATGAGTCAAAAGGGGACAGTGAGGCCGAAGTGGGGAGGGTTCTGGGTGAATGGGGGGTGAGATAGGAAGAAAGATGCAGTATGCAGGGAGTTCTTTCTTTCATCTGGACCCTCAGCTGATTAACATATCTAACCCCTCCATCCCACACAATAATCTCTTCTGGTTACTTCTGGAAATACATTGTGTGACACAGTCATTTTATTTAAATTTCAAGAAGGCCTGGCTCAGTGTCTTCTGACGCACAGTACTTCATAAGATATGGTGGAGTCACTTAATCTAGGAAAATAAAATTAAATTAAACATGATAAGTTCATCCATAGACATTTTCTTATAATTTATCTCTAAATATAGGAAACAATAATGACATAGCTGTTTGATGGAATTGTTCAGTGAATACTTGGAAACAACTGGAGTCGGAACATTTTCTGGGGAGGAGACTATACCTCATTCTTTGTACCATATTCTTACACAGTGCCTCTCGGCCACCTGAGCAGTGATGCTAACGGGTTAAGCTGAAGTTCAGGTTGCTCTTTTGAAGGGCATAATAGTGAGCCTAGGTGTGGCCCACATGCTACTAATTCAGCAAACACACAGAGTACAAGAGTGCTGGACATGGTGACTTCCATCCAGACCTCAAAGTATGTAGCAAAATGCACACAAGTGGGAATTTCCACTGGGACGATGTCTAGAGAAGGCATGGGTGTGGGGTCATAGAAATACAGAGTCATGGATGAGCAATTCTAGCTTGGGAAAGCTGAAGTCAGGCAGTTGCAACACAAGAGAGCTGTCTGCAATGTCACCAGGCTGAGATGGCCTCCCAGAGTTTGTGCGTCCAACACCTACCGTATTGTCTTACCGTATTGTCTACCGCAGGGCATGGAGTAAGAAAATATTCTCAGATTCTGAGACTTAACATTGCTTGTCGTATTGAGTTTAGATTTCTTTGGCACCTATTATTTTATGTTTCCTGCGGTTTCCATTTTGGAATGGGCTGTCTATTCTTTTACTGTTTTCTCTATTAAAAACCATACCATCTTCTCTCTTTATAGTCTTCCTATGCCACCTCAAAATGAACACTTTGAAAAGTCTGAAAAGAGTTAAAACATTACTTGTGATCCACTCCTCTCTGCTTGAGTGAGTAGCCTCTCTTGAAGAAAGGAAGCAGGCAGGTGACTTGGTATGAGAGAAGTGAATCTTGGGGCAAATTGTGCCTAGATACATTGATGAGATTTTTTTCAGTTGATAAAAATACTTATCAAGGAAAGATAAATTATGCTTCTTAACTTGCCATTTCTTTTGATAAACAAAAAGTATGGTATATGACTAAAGACTCCACAGAGAGAACTTGGCATACGGCACTATTTTGGGAAACTGAATAGATTCTGTAGGTACTGTCCTTAGGGATAGTCCTTGAAGGTTGTAAACAGTCCTTGCTGTCTCCATCACCATTTGCTGGCCTACTGTGATGTGAGCTTCCTTGGATTCACACTTTGTTCATGACAAATCCAGCTGTTGTCCCCTCACATTTCCATCATGATCAACTGAAACCCTGAGAAGCAATGAACAGAAATTATCTTATTCCCATCACACATTTTGTCACTGCACTGAGAATACGTGATAGTGAAGCTAAGACCAACACTCTGTAGAGACTACTCTACCTGACACAGAAGCTAAGACCAACACTCTGTAGAGACTACTCTACCTGACCCAGAAGCTAAGACCAACACTCTGTAGAGACTACTCTACCTGACCCAGAAGCTAAGGCCAACATATTTAGAGACTCATATAGATCTTTTGCAACAGTTTTAATGATACAGCCTTGGGTTGATATGCAAATCTTTGTGGGATTTCTAGGTAAAGGGGCTCAATAAATAACTGTCAAAGGAGAGATGTTTATCAGTTTCAAGTCATTCATTGAGATTTTTCTGAGGACTCTTGCTGCTTCTCACAATAACAAAATCATAGCCATAAGTGGAGGTCAGAATGCTGCTTGCCATCCTGTAATACACAGGAATGTATCTTTTGTGCACAAATAAAGTAAAATAAAAATTAACTTTCCAAGTATGTTGATATTGCTGATGCACTAAAAAGATATTTAGTAATTACCTGAATGGGAGAGTATAAACGTCATTATGGATGATATTCAAGTTAAATGCCAAGTTACACATTGGAAAGTTTGACTATAGAGATTATTTGATGACTATCTTTTCTTCGGAGTGTGTAATTTGGATGGGCATTATACATAGTCAAGTCATTTTGTCTTTTATTTTTAATTGAAACTATCAAATAATCTCATTCTTTAGTGAGTAGTATATATCAAATCTCTTTTTCCAGATTTATGTTTTTTAAAAGGATATTTGGGAAGCCACCAAATTATCTTATTCATTTTTTTTGCTTTGTCCATGCCTCTTCCTTGCTCATAAATTTGAAATTGCTGGAACAACATGTTGCCACTGAGAGTTATGGTCTGAGCATTTGAGTTGGTAAGATACTTTAGTTCAGCAAGCGTGCTCGTATATTCTGCAGTGGAACCAACGCTTAAAGTGTGAAGTTGTTTCTTACTCATCAATATATTGAGATAAAAATAACTTACCATTATAGATGGCAACAGTGATGCATGCTTTTGCTTCAGAGAGAAACCGAATAAATTAAGATCAAGTTCTTCATTGCATATTAATGTCAGTGATGTCTGAAGGAAAGGACATATTTTAAATTCAAGTAGCTGCTCCCTACTACTGATATGTGGTGCCGTGGGGTGCACCCCCAAGCTGCCATTACGTTGTATCATTTGATTCTTCAACATTAGATCCCAAATTGCTATTCTGAGATAGTTTCTCCAAAACTGGATAAGCCATGTATCTTACTGGTGTTTTGTTTATTAAGAGGGTGAGTGCTGTATTTCCTTGCATAATGTGTGAGATTTTATATTTCCAGCTTATACTACATAAGGCTTGATTGTTAGAGAAGAATAATGATGGTCTCAACTTACTCTTCAGACCATGAAGACTTTCCTCGTTAGGAAATTGGATATAACAATATTATCCTTTATTATTTTTAATGTTGAAAGAAGGACATTTTATTGTAAAAATTATTTCAACTCTATCATTTTTCAAAACACTGTGTAAAGTAAAATTGTTGAGTATTGTTGGCATGGGATTTGCAAGATTGTCAAAACTAGAAGTTTTTAAGTAATTACTTGTAGCATATAATTTAATGATAATTAAAATTTCTATTATGAATGGTTTAGATTTAATTAAAGGCTTAATCTAATTAGTACTAATAAGTATAACTTTGATTTCCACATTCCAAACATAGTTTTAATTTAATATGTTGTATTTTCTTCACAGACATTTGATTAAAATTTAGATTGTAATAACTATATTTTAAATCTCTTATTATTTTGTAATCTTTTAAAACTAATTTTTGTCAATAGTAACCATTTATATATTCTAACAGTATTTAAATGCATATGTCCAGGATCGTAGTTTTTTTTTTTTTTTTTTTTT
>NC_022011.1:89984680-89993511 GCF_000317375.1 Microtus ochrogaster
TTTTTTTTTTTTTTTTTTTGAGACAGGGTTTCTCTGTGGTTTTGGAGCCTGTCCTGGAACTAGCTCTGTAGACCAGGCTGGTCTCGAACTCACAGATACCCACCTGCCTCTGCCTCCCAAGTGCTGGGATTAAAGGCATGCGCCACCACCGCTCGGCTGTAGATTTTTTTTTTAAGCAGATGAAAGAAGGCATTGGGCTAGAAAGAAAGATGACTCATTTGGTAAAATGCTTGTTCTGCAAGCAGGAGAAGGATCTTGATTCGCATTGCAGCACTGGGGAGGTGGAGACTTGAGTATTCTTGGAGTTCTACTGGCCCACCTGTCTTGTTGAACTGTTGAGTTCAGATCAGTGAGAGACCCTTTCTTAAAAATATAAAATATAAAAATATAAATAAATAAGCAAATAAATAAAAAATAAAAAGGTAGAGAGTATAGAGAAAGAAACCCAACCCTAACCTTTTACCTTCCCATATACACAAGCACGCAAATGTGTGCATTCCCCACATAAACATACACACACACACTAATGTCACAGTGTGTAAACATCTACAAACATATATGAACACACTGTGTCTTTTCATGCTTTCAGAGTTGGGTAAGTAATACATTCGCAAAGTATGGTTATATTATTGGTAGCAATTTGCCAGATTGGTAACCCCAGCCAAACCTAAGCTAATTGCTAGCAAGAGTACTCAGATCACACATCACACAATAAATATATCTATATCTACCTCCACATATATAAATAAGTAGGTTATAAAGTGATTTTAAGGGTTAAAGCAAAGGTTTCAGATGGAAGAACCAGATGAAGCCGCTCTGACAATTACCTCCCTGAAAGGGCACATGCAGAGCAGGGTTCAACAGTAGACATGAAAAAGCAGGACTGCCCTGAAAACAAACTGGCAGAAGATCAACAAAGTATATTTTAAAATATACCCTAGTGGTAATGAGGTTTGAACCTTATAGCCATATCAAGTTTAAGTTATTAGGTCAATACCTAAAACACACTCACTTCTTAAAGTTCACTACTCTAAACAGAATGGTCTGTTAGTTGATGTGGTAATTAAGTTCCCATTGGTAAGAGAAACTACCGAGAAGTCAGGAAGCTTTGTCTTTAACTTTTGGTTGTAGAACTTTCACCCATAGTCAGTTGTCTGCCTTGTTCTTGGGCCTGTGAAGAGGCAGCATACCATGGACGAAGACCAGATAATGATCATTGGCTTACTTCCATGAAGCCAGGAAACAAAGAAGAGAGAAGCAGGCTCATGAATCCCTTTTACACTGATATACCCTATTTGGTTGGACTGCTTGAGAATTCCAGGACTCACATTAATGCCCTAGACTGGAGATCACACTTTTAACACAAGGTCTTCAGGAGGCACCCAGTCTGTAACAGTTCATCATCATCAACAGCAACATCCTCATCCTCCCCCTTCTCCTCCTCAGCATGGCTGATGGAAAAGCTAATATTAAATTCATGATTAGGATTACTCAGTGTCTTCCTAACAGGAGGGGGTGCCTTGTAAAGTCTTGTTTCATTAACTTTTGCTTGGGAGAAGAGTATAAATGTTAATTTCCTTTAAAAACAACTAGAGTCCAAAACAAAATTTCACTGAAGTCCAACTTGGTGAATCCTTGAGTTTCTTGGGCTTGTTTAGGAGGCACAAGCAGGGTTTTACTTATAGGAGCTTGGGAGGCTTTATTAACAGATGTATCACTTCAAAGTCCCATTCCATAATGAATAATATTCACATGAAAGCTGCATCAAAAGATCACCTCTCAGTCAGTCTTCCATATACTGCAATATCTCCCAAGATACCTTGCAGCTTGAATACAGGGAAAATAGGCATAATAACTGGTACACATCCATTTCTGTCTACAAGGACTTGCCAAATGCATCCAACTCCATTTAGACCTGGATACCTCTATTGTTTTGCTGATTAGTGGTCTTGGCCACCTGAATAAGGTATTCTCCACTCTGAGGTAACATCGTGCTATGCTTAAAGGAAAATATGTCACATAACAACATATTCTCAATGGTATGAAAGCACAGAGAGAGATTTTTATGTAAGGGAGTTGACAACCAATGAAAAATTGTTAAGAGCAGTTCCTCTACTATGTAGTGAGTTTAATATAACTTGGACCCATGATTACTTTGATTAGGTACTTATCAGACTTGTCTAGATTATGAGTTAGAAATCAAAGTGCTTACATAGATATATTTTATTAAACATAAGGCCATAAGGAAACATAACCATCAGTGTAATAAGCATATACTTTTTGTCTGTTGGAGAGCATTTTAGTTTCAAGACTTTATTTTATTTGGAGAAATGTCAGAATTCTATGAGAACACTATTTCAGAAACATGGACGTGTCCTGTTTTTTGATGATGTCAGAGTTTATTGAATAGCAATCAGTTTGCCAAGTATGATGGTTTCATTGGTAGCAATTTGCCAGATTGGTAACCCCAGCCAAGCTGGGGTTTTATTTGAATCTTAATTGCTAGTATGAGTACTCAGAGCACACATCACTCAAAAGATATGATATATCTTTATCTACCTCCACAGGCATAAATATGTAGGCTACCAAATGATTGTAAGGGTTGAACAAAGGCTTCAGAAACAATCAGGTGGAAGGACCTGGTGAAGCAGCTGTGGCTATTAGAGCTCTGAAAA
The DNA here is from genome assembly GCF_000317375.1 of Microtus ochrogaster. Classification (NCBI taxonomy): domain Eukaryota; kingdom Metazoa; phylum Chordata; class Mammalia; order Rodentia; family Cricetidae; genus Microtus; species Microtus ochrogaster. The sequence continues at coordinate 89,987,356 of NC_022011.1, forward strand.
AGGCCACGCACAGCTGGGTTCAATGGTAGAGGTGAGAAAAACAGGACTGTCCTCAGAGCAAACTGACAGAAGAGTGGACAAGAGGTATTTGAATAGGTCTTGTCAACAGCAGAGACCCGGCTGATCTGAAGCTGCAGGAAAATTTGAGATCTTTCTGCCTGTCTGTCTCTGATGCTCACTGATAGCAAATAGGCTGGTGGGGCTATGGCCGTTAACAGAGCTAAGTGTCCACCTCTATATGGAATTGAAGTAGATTACCCTTTCTTGCTGTGAATCCCATAAATTGTTGGACCTGACTTCCCTGGTGCCATATTAACAGGCCAATGTATGCCTGCATTCTCAACTCATTCTGACAAATATATTAGGTGACACTCATGAATCCCCCAAATGATTCTTTTATTAGTGTGATACTTGAGTTGTCTGTACAAGTGTTATTGCTCAGGTACCACCCCCGTCCCACCCCCACAGCCATCCTCCAGCCTCAAAGGAGAGCCAAACGCCATGTGTAAAATTAAGTCTCCAGGAATGTAGCAGTCCGATAAACACCACTGTTTAACACAATGTGCAGTAGCTTAGAGCAGACCGCAGCCTAATCTCAACATAAAGAGATTTTTATCTCTTAAAAAAATGTAGCCCCAGGAACGGATAATGAATTCAGATGACAGTTTTGGAGAAGAGAGGCTGATGATAGGGAATAAGATTGTGGTGAGCTGGAAAGAACATGTTTTCTTTCCAAAGGAGACACATACTAAGTTTATAGAAAATGGTCCTTGCAAACCCTGGCTCTATATCTCTGTAGCTGTGCCAGCTCTTCAGGGTTTCCCACTGCAGACTATTTCTCTGCACTGTGTTGCTCTGATTCTGTGCTCTGCAGTATACATTCTGGGGAAATGCATCTGAGATACCTTGGCTGTGCCTGGGTTGGACTGGTGATGGAGGAAGGTCATTGGTTAATTAAATAAAGAAGCTGCTTGCCCTGATAGGTTAAAACATAGGTGGGAGGAGTAAACAGAACAGAATGCTGGGAGGAAGAGGAAGTGAGGTCAGACTCGACAGCTCTCCTCTCGGGGGCAGACGCCTCAGAGAGACACGATGCTCTACTCTTGCGGGCAGAGGCGAGAGCTCTGCTCTCTGAGGCACACGTGATGAAGCTCCGACCCAGGATGGACATAGGCTAGAATCTCCCTGGTAAGCCACCTTGTGGGCTACAGCAGATTATTAGAGATGGGCTAGTCTAGGTGCGAGAGTTAGCCTAAAAGAGGCTAGATAGGAATGGGCCAAGCAGTGCTTAAAAGAATACAGTGTCCGTGTAATTATTTTGGGTAAAGCTAGCCATGTGGGCGGCCAGGTGCCGGAGATGCAGCCCTGCTGCTCCTATTACTACAGACTGGGAAAGGGATTTTGGGAAGACTTTTTGTTTCTTCTTTTGTTTCCTTACTACAGTGTTGTTCACAGTATCTGCCCCTTGGGCTTTTCATCTCTAGAGCTGCATCCTTTTGCAGTGTTGGTTGACTTCCTTTCCCCAGTGGGTTGTAGCAGTGTGGATGGGAAGAACATTTTCTCTTGTGACAGCTCCAGCGTGGGTCATCATCTTGTGAAACTTGGTTCATTTGGCTCTGATTGGTCTAGATTATCTGTACGTAGTTTCTTCCTGAAACTCCTTTCCACTAATCCTTGAGTGTGCTATTTATGTCAAGGTGAGACAGTGGCTGTCATAGTAGAGTTACTTACTGTGCTAGCATCAAATAGAAACCTGACTTTGTAGGAGAGACAGCTCTTTTTGCCCCAACTTCCTAATGTATGAATGAGAGTCTCCAAAAAGAAACTGTGTCTTTAAAGGTTAACTGATTGATTAGAACTTCGACTATTAGGAGAGGCTGGAATGGTGTATATCCAAAGACAAATTATCAAGGGGAAACTTTGATCCCCTTTGTAGCCATGTAATACCCTCCTCTATCTGAGATCTAATGTCTTGGTGACCCTAAGGTAAATCCTGTGGGATGTGTGAACACGCTTCTGGGTCCTGCCAAGTGAAGGACTAAGAGTGGTGACAGGCAGCATCCAAATCCCCTTAGAGCAGCTTTTTCTGCTTTGCTCTAGCTGCCTCCCTGATGTGTTTGAAAAATTCCTTGATTTATAACTTTCTTCATTCTGTGTCTTTCAGAACTTCATCTGTCTTGCTACCTTAGAACATGGAATTTGGGGCAACCTAAATATGTATTCCTGAACCACCATGGTCACTCGTATGGCATCAGAACGCAGTATATCTTATCCCTTCTGAGGTAAGCATTGCCCTTTTTCGATGGACATATGTAAATTCAGAACAACATATAAACAGAGTAGCTCACACATCATTTGTGTACAACTCTGTGACTCTTCCTAAACCCTCATGTCCCCAGAATACATATCAGCATCCAGATCATGAAGTACTACATTTTTGTTTTCCAGAATCTAATGTCTTTGATGTTCTTGTTTCTTAAGTGTACCCAGGGTCCTGTCATCTAACACATGAATGGGCTTCCTTCTTTTTTTGAGCTCTAGGTAGTAGCACCCATTCAGTGAACACACATTAAGGTACATATGCTATTAGTTCTATGCTTCTGCATGTTGGGGGATATATTAATACTCAGGTATAGAGAACCTACTTAACATGCATTAAAATTCTGGGTCTTAAGTTCCACTCTAAGAAAAAACAAAAACAAAGAAGTATAAATCACCAAAGACCCATGTTATGTTTCTGAGATTAACTCATACTGTAATGTGCAATCAAATTAATTCATTCTTGGTGCTCTATAGTAGTCTGTACAACTTATCTGCTTTTAATCAGTTTAGTTGCTCACTGTTGGTGCAATATGAATAACACATCTGTGGACATTCCAAGTTATATCTCAGTAGATACGCATTCTCTTATTCTTAGGTGCACACATAGTGTGCAACTGTTGGGGTGTAGTATGTGTTTATACTTATCTAAGGAGATAATATTAATGGGTTTTCATTGTGTTGTACAAATTAAACTTAAGCCAACAAGACATTGAAGTATCATCTACTCTGAAATCTAAACAATACCTGGAATTGTGAGTATATAATTAAACCCATCTGCTGTGAGGACACTAAAACCTAAAATTTGAAGGTCATCAGATATGCTATAGTCAAAGAAGAACCTTGTGAAAATTTTCATGAAACTGGATCACACATTATCTCGGTGTGGGCGGTGTGGGCTGTGGTAGTATGTCAAAGCATGGTGAGTAATTTTTGAGACAGATCAAGAGCAGACAGACGCTCTGCAACACATTCTGAGTAGAATGACATGATGACAGATAATCAGTTGATTATCCTCATAATTTCAGATAGAGGACGCCAGATGCAAAGCGAAGCTGGAATTGTCACAGGTGTGATGCGGGAGGGTCTTCTGTTTTGTGCTGATTTCATTGGTTAATAAAGAAACTGCCTTGGCCATTTGATAGGCCAGCCCTTAGGTGGGTGGAGTAGACAGAACAGAATGCTGGGAGGAAGAGGGAAGCTAGGCAATCACCATGCCTCTCCTCTTTGGGTCAGACACAATGGAGCCAGCCTCCAGGTCAGACATGCTGAATCTTTCCCGGTAGGACACCACTTCGTGGTGCTACACAGATTATTAAAAATGCTTTAATCAAGATGTGAGAATTAGCCATTAAGAGGCTGGAACTATTGGGCCAGGCAGTGTTTAAAAGAATACAGTTTCCGTGTTATTATTTTGGGGCATAAGCTAGCCAAGCGGCTGGGAACCGGGTAGCAGGAACACAGCCCCACTGCTCCTTCTACACAGGTGAAGAGACAGTGGTCAGCCAGTGACCATGAGAGAAAGGGCATTAGGAAATGCTAAGATCTTGTGATGTTTTCCTGTTTGACTTTGCTTTGTCATGGTCATGGAGCAATGCCATGAGATATTGATGATCTGTTAAATCATTTCGATTCAATAGCGAGAACCATGCCCTATTGTTATTTTCCAAGATAGCAACCACTTATCAGCTGTCAGGACTGTTTTGTCATTCTCTGATCACTTTAACAGTAGATAAGCTCAGTCTCCACGACACAAACCTGGCATTCAGAACTGCAGCATTCTACAAAGTGTATTGGCAGAAGATTGTCTGTAGTTGGAGAACTAATTCCTCCTGCTGTTTTCATTTCAGTTGTCTGCCACTCTAGCAACTAGGAGGAGTCATCAAGACTCTGAACTGGATGCATCTGCAAATTGCAATTCTGGCAAAACCACAAGTTAGTAAGTAATTACTAGCTCATACATTAGGTCTTGAAACCAGAGGCTTAGCTAGATTAAACACATGATAAGAGAACAGGCTTTAAAGTCTCTGCTGCATATTATGTGTGTCCTTTTATATCAGCTTACATCGAGGAGAGCCTAGTCCTAAGAACATAGGAAAAGGAGTGAAGAAGCAGTGGTTCACAAAGTAAACTAAGAAGTAAAACAGTTCCATGGAATTATGTTTCTCCACAAAGAAAATCTTAACTCCATCTCTTTTATCCTCCCCCCACTTTTTTAACCAGTATGGTTGATGAGGACAATTAGCTCAGCGTTTGGTAAAGATTGTGAATTTAAATATGCCATGACATACTAAATTTATAGTTTCAGGTTTCTGTGTCTAAGAGTAAAGCATTACCAAAGAATTACTAAGACTTACCTGAAGTGTTCAAGTTTTGTATGAGGCATTCATTATTTCTTTAAATGAGTATATCCATCCTTCTAAATTGACTGTACATGTATGTATTATATTTTATGTGTATGTAAATATGTATGGTGATAAGGAGACAACCTATCTGGCACTCAGGTTATCAGGCTTAACGACAAGTATTTATTTTGTTTAATTTTTGAGTTCATAATATAATTACAAAATTTCTCCTATTCTTTTCCTCCCTTCAAGCTTTGTGTATACCCTTCCTTGCTCTCTTATGAAATCATGTCCTCTTTTCTCTTTTCCATTAATTGTTATTGTATACACATATGCATATTTATGTAGATGTCATTGCTAAATATAATCTGCTCAGTCTGTATAATGTTATTTTGTGTGTATGTTTCAATTGGTGCATTCTTTCCATTCCCCAGTTGCCTGCAGTCTTTTTTTCCTTTTCCTTTTTCTTTGTGTGTGTGTGTGTGTGTGTGTGTGTGTGTGTGTGTGTGTGGTGTAGGGTTGAGGTCCTCTGGGCTGTCCCCTGATCATGTTAGCATGTCTACTGCAGCCATCTTTGTTCAGTTTGTATTTAGGCAACCATGTAGGTGAGAGCTTATGTGTGTGATTTCTCATGTGACTAGCACACATAACCTCACAGTAAACTCTCTGTTCTTTTGACTCTTACAACTTTTCTGCAGCCTCCTTTGCAATGTTCCTCGAGTCTTAGATGCGGTAATGCTTTGTAGATATATCCATTGAGACCAGCGTCTATCACAGAAATGATGTCCATGATTTTTTCTAATATTTGCAATCCTTTATGTTCGTTTCTAGATATATTGGTGTTGTCTATACACAGTGCTTTGTATTTACCTTACAAGTTACTGATTTTTCCTATTGAGAATTGTTCTCATTTAGATCAGGCTGAACTGTGTATCAGGATGACCTTCAATTCCTGACCTTCCTGCCTCTGTATTATAAATTCTATTTTATAAACACACATCGCCATGTCACATTTTATTTGCTCTCTGATTGAATTAGAGTCAAGCACCCATCAGCTGAGCCACATTGTCAGCCTCCGCTGATGCTCTTGTTTTCTAAGATACCCACTGTAACATTTCCTTTAGATGCTTGGTAGTCATATTTTAGCCCACATTTGATTTCCATTATTTCTTGCTTTCCATTTTCTACCTCTAAGTTGCTAAGCAGATATATGCTATTCTATAACATGCTACTAATCCCAGTGGGCTGTTATTATCCATATGTTTTTCATCCCTAGTATAATTTTAGGTTTGAGATTTTTATATATTCATCCATCTTTACCTTTACTTTTTTGACATAGTATATTTGCTTATAATCACAATTTTTCTGTTGAAATAAGAGCGGCGGGGCTGAGTCCCCAGGCACCCTGCCGCCCGCATGGCTAGCTTAGCTTATGCCCCGAAATAATTACACGGAAACTGTATTCTTTTAATCACTGCCTGACCCATTAGTT
>NC_022011.1:89993633-90000883 GCF_000317375.1 Microtus ochrogaster
CATCCTGTTCTGTTTTCTCCGCCTACCTAAGGGTTGGCCTATGAAATGGGCCTAGGCAGTTTCTTTATTAATAAGAAATCATTCCCACATCATTTTTCTGATACATACTCTTTCTGAATCAATATCTGTTGACTAGTTTTCCCTCTAGCTATAGACTATATTTTCTTGTTTTTATGAATGAATGTTAAATTGACAGGTGAGCTTACGATTCGTTTTGTCTTGTTGAATTTTAGCATGTATCACCTCCATAAATAATGTAAATAATGCTGGTCATCATTTTGTAAACAGTAGTGTAACTTTTCAATGCTTGTGTATCTTTGTGAGCATGAGGCCATGCCATGCTTGGACACTGTTGATTGCAAAGAAGAGTGACGTTGGAAAACAGCCCCGCAGTTACTGCTGCAATCAGTGTAAAAAGTCAGGCTGATTATGGTTCAACCTGGCTTTTTGCCTATTATTATTACTAGATTTGGATAAGCTACTAAATTTTCATTGCTTCAGCCATAATCTACGCAATGGAAAAAAGTGTGCAAACTTCATGTGGATGCTACTCAAACTCCAGCTAACTTGTTGAGGGAGACTGCTCACAGTAATTGTTGGTGAGTATGACAGCCAAAAACTCCCCACATACAAAAGCTGCAGGTGGGAGAAAATGATAGAGAAAACAGCCTCTGCTTCCCACAGTCTCCAAACATTGTTCAATAAACAGATTTCAGAAGATTGCTAACTTCAAATTGAGTCAAACCTCAAAAATGCTATATGTAAAAGGCAGTTTTAGATATCCTTCTGGATCATGTTTTGATTGAATTAAAGTATCTTGAATCTTTTATGTCTAAATATCACTGTTATTCTTACAGAATTGGCCTTTTCTGAGTAGTGAATACAGACTAGAAGTGAACTAAAGAAATATTGTTGAAGGTGTCCTTCTGATTGTGGGTGGTTCAGAACTTACCAAAAAATATTTTACTTTGTATAAAAGTTTTTCATGCTCAAGTCTCAGAAAATTAATTTTAGCTGTAATGTAATATAAACAACATTTAACAAGCACTACTTTTAATTTTACTTTGGATAGCATTTTTGTGTACAAGTATGGAGGACAAACCATGCTGTTTATCAAACTGAATGTCATATGAGTCACTAAGACTGGCCTCAAACACTGTTATTATTAATTCATGAATCATTCAATCCTTTCTGAAATGATTTTCTTTATTTTTTATTGGTATTTTTAGAAAATGTCTTAAAGCAAGAATAAGGACTACTGCCAATAATATTTTCAGCTATCATCTTTGAAATCTTATGAATATTTACTATTAATTCAGTGATGTAGTTTCCCCTTTCTATTCTTTAAGTTTCAAAATGCAGCTTTTCTTAAAAATGATTATTTCTTCCCTTTCCTTACTTTTTATACTCCATCCTCTCCCATATCTCCTCCTTCAAATCTCTCCCAAGTCCCCCCTACTCTCAAATTGATAGCGTCTTTATCTTTTCTTATTATTGTTACTTATTTTGTTGTTGGGGTATACATGATTTCTGGGATGACCCCATTATTGCTCTTTTTTTGTTTGTTTGTTTTTTGAGACAGGGTTTTCTGTAGCTTTGGAGCCTGTCTTGGAACTAACTCTTGTATACCAGGCTGGCTTTGAACTCACAGAGATCCTCCTGCCTCTGCCTGCCGAGTGCTGGGATTAAAGGCGTATGCCACCACTGCCCGGCTAACCACATTATATTGAATAACCAATCGTGGTTCTCATCTGTTAAAAAAAGTGAATTCTTACTCTCGTAGGGGTCATTAGCTGCTTCTGTTTCTTTGTCTAGGGGTGGGTCCCCTGTGACTTTATCCTTTCTTCATTAGTGTGTATAATGGTATTGTTGCTATTCAAGTTTTGTTTATGCAGCTATTTCTAAGAGAGAAAGTCTTACTGCAGATTTTCTGTACTCTGTCTCTTACAATCTTTCCCCCCTCTTCTGTGATATTTCCTAGCCACAGATTCTGGACATATCCACTGGGACTGGGCTCACAACAATCCATTGATCTCTGAGTCTTTTTTTTTTTAACATTCTGATTTTTTTTACAGTGGGTTTTATTTGTATATAGAGAAGTTTCTTTTTGTATGAAGAGTGAGAAATACACTTATTCATGGGTATAAGGATAAGATTTAGATAGTAGTTAATGAATTGTGCTGGTCTAGCAAGTTAACAGTAGTAGATTCTCTTCTATGATCTATGACTTCACCATCCCCTAGAAGTTGACTAGCTATAGAAAACAATCAGTCAAGTGAAAAGAAACCTACATATTGGGAACGAGTCTTTGCTGGATATACTTTTGACAGAGGATTAATATCCAGAATGCAAAGAACCCCAAAAACAAAGGGTATTGAAATAGGAGCGGCGGGGCCTCCGGCTAGCTTTGCCCAAAATAATTACATGGACACTGTATTCATTTAATCACTGCTTGGCCATTTCTATCTAGCCTCTTCTAGGCTAACTCTAGCACCTGGACTAGCCCATCTCTAATAATCTGCTGTAGCCCACAAGGTGGCTTACCAGGGAGATTCTAGCCTACGTCCATCCGGGGTCGGAGCTTCATCGTGTGTGCCTCAGAGAGCTCTCGCCTCTGCCCGCAAGAGTGGAGCATCGTGTCTCTCTGAGGTGTCTGCCCCCGAGAGGAGAGCTGTCGAGTCTCTGAGCTCACTTCCTCTTCCTCCCAGCATTCTGCTCCATTCACTCCTCCCACCTACGTTCTAACCTATCAGGGCAAGCAGCTTCTTTATTTAATCAACCAATGACCTTCCTCCATCAAAAGGGTCAAGGAAATAATGACCCAAATAATTGGCTAGGGGTCGAAACATAAAATTCACAACAGAAGGAAAAAAGTGGCTAAGAAATAACTAAAATATTCTTTGGGTCTTCTTTAAACTTCTTGAATTCTTTGAGAAGGTTTATAAGATTTATGCTCTTTTAATTTTGGATCCTGGAGTTCATATAGGTAACTCTTTTTGGCAAACATTTGTATATGATTGATTGATTATGGAAAGAAAATAAAGACTTGATCTTACATATTGCTGGTATTCCTGCAATGAGTTCTGGGCATGTGGACCTCCTTTGTTAAGAATTTGTTAAGAAGTGGACCTGGTTGGGGGAGGAGAAAAGATATGGGTGGGTTGGGTCTTAGGTTAGAAGTAGTTTGGTTAGACTGCAGTCCATTGGGCAGAGGCGACTGAGCAGATGCACAGGAGGGGCTTCCTCTTCCGTGCTGGAAGTACGAGGGGAGATAGGTTTAAAGAGAGCAGTTGGATATGGAGTGGAAGAACCCTGTGATATTATGGTTAGACAAGGCAAATACTGGCTTAAGCCTAGAACTCTTCTCTATGAAGGCAGGGGAGGTTATACTTGGCTGGTGCAGTGGTGATGGGATCCAGGCCAAATCAGGGAGATTGTGAAAAATGTCTGGATGAGGAGGTCAAGGGTACTCAACAGTGAGTGTAGGAAGTCTGGGTATGGAGTAGTGGAGGTGGTGAATATGAAGACTAATTTTGATGAAGTTGAATTCTTTGAACAAATGATTCTGGAAGAAATAAAGTCTTCATGAACAAAAATTAATAACCTTTAATTCTCTAATTAATAAAAACATTGAAAATTTTCATTTTATTTTTTTGTTTGGCAGATTTTCTTTTTCAGAAGCAACCCACCCAAAGTCAGAAAAAAATTAACTGTACTTTATATAAAAGTCACCAGTATTTTCTGTTCAAAAGGCGTTGCTAAGAATATAAAAGTAAGAAATGAATTTAGATTCCATTATTTGTGATATATATATTTGATTGATAATATTTGAAATAAACAGTTTTACTACAAAAAAACTAAATATGCACACAACTGAAATTAAAAGTGAGAAAATGGTAGACATTTAGATTATGGATGGTGGCAAACATGTAAGGATACTTAGTATCTTAAATTTTAGAGCAATTTCCACAACTATTGTATTTTATATGACTGCACACTCAATGGGAAAACTGACTTAAAGAGCAACAACTCAAACACTGGTTTGGTTGACAAGCCACTATAGCTGTCATACTGGAGCTCTGAACACAAAATTATCCAATGAATCTGGGACTGTTGGTGTTTTTTTCTTTAAAAAGTGCATATTCCCACTACAGACATAGAGTAAGCCAAAAACAAACATATTTCTACAGAATGACTTTCACCCAAATGTTACAACAGCTTTGTGTATAATACTCAAAACCTGGAATCAAACAAAAATGTCCAAGACAGATGAACAATATATACTATCCTCATGAACAGAAACACTACTCAGTAATTAAATGTTTGCATATGCAAAGTAATATGGATCTTGGAATGCTTATAAATAAAAAAGACATAAATACAACATTTATATGTTATAATTATATTCATATTATAAAAATGCATGATATGTGTTGTTGCATTTCAAGCTTCTTGAGTAGAGGAGGGTTGAGATATGTGTTACTAAGGGACGTGGAACAGTTTCTGAGTGGGATGGACATGGTTGTTGTGATTATAGATGTAACTTAATGGGTGTGTGCATACTTGTGAAATGTAAGTGGAGTACTTTAACTCTATGCACCTGTAAAATATCAATTATATATTACTGAAGTTGTTCAACTCCTTGTAGCATTTTGTTTGCAGTTACAATGTGTTAATGGGAAAATGCATAGAAATTTGAGTCATTACTGTAATAATCTTCCCATCCATAAATAGCAGGCCTCTGTACTTACATGTCTTCACTATCTTCCAGCTAAGCTTATCTACTTTTCATCTGTGATAGAAACATATATTGGTGCAACTATGTTTAGATATTCTGTTATTTATAATGAAAACTAAGTTGCTGTGTGAAGAGATGGTATTATAACATATGACATAAATTAGATCTGTGTCTTTTATACTATGTTTGTGAATTGCTTATCAAGAAAGGGTTTGGGAAATGATCTTCCATGGAGACCTTAGTGATGAGAAAATTGTAGGTTTTGTGCGAACTGCATTTTGATTGAATTATTCATCAAAAATTGTTCCTCAAATGTTTAGAAAGGTTTTTTCATGAATTTTTAGGTTTCTTTTTTTGTGGGGGGTTGACTCCTTTCTTTGGTTCATATCTGATTACTTTTCACTTCAAGTCATACTAAGATTAACTTATCAGGGTCCCAAGATTCAAACCGTATGTATTAGCTAGAATGGCCGAGAAATCTACTCTTTAGTGTCTTTGAAACATTCTATTTAATAGAGTATGCTTACGTTCAAATTTTTGGACCACAGAATTTCAATTTAATTAATCAACTATGGTCACAATGTAGTTTATAGCAAACACTCATTTTTCTATGCCTGTGGCCAATTTGATTGTTTATGCTAACAGGGGCTAATGGCCAGCTCCTGCTTGGGTTCTGAGCAACAGGTGTCATTAATAGCACGTATTTCATGCCTCTGAGAGAAAACTCAAATAAAACTGAAGTAACGAGGCTTGTGAGCTCTTCCTTGGTTGATGATATGCCATCTGCTGCCATACAGCACTTGGAAAATTGTTTATTCATGCTGTTGTACTGGGTGAGGAGCTTGTGCCTGACTTTTCTTGAACTTCACTCTGTTGATATTTTGTTTCTTTTGAATCAGTCTATAAAAATTTCATCCATGAATATATAGTTTTTCTGATTCCTGTGAGTACTTCAACATACACATGTTTCCTAAGGGGAGACTTAGGAACCTTTGTCCTGTCTACCTTGAGTTGGTTTTACAAAAGATCTAAGTTTGAAAAAATTGCTTTCAGTTGAGTTTTAATTTCAACATTCTCTATTGCTTAGAAATTTAAAGATTAAACTTTATGACTATTCTCTGCCTTTACTCCAAACTAAACCTGTAACTCTCTTATTTCTTTGATCATAAAAGTAGAAATAATAACCTAAACATTAATACAGTACAGAGTTATACAGAATTTTCTGCTCTTTGGCTTATTAGACAAGCATTCTAAGATCTTGTCAAGAGGTAAAGTGGTATGTTACTGTTTTTTATTTTTTCTGACACATTTAGAACATCTACAAATAATTTTGCAGCTAATTCAAATGTTTAATTTCAAAGGAAATCCCTCCTTAATTTGGAGTGTACTTAATACATTGTTAGGGAGCATTTTCAAGCACAATAGATTTTAAAAATTAATTCCGTAGTTCCAAGAAATTTTAGCATTTTCCTTTCTTTAATTTTTATACTGATGAGTACAGTTACATGTTGAATTTCAGCTCTGTGAATGTTAACTGGTGTTATTCTATAATTGGGATGTTGAGTTCTGATTTATAGGGAAAAATTGCAATTAATTATTATTAACTAGCACTTTAAAAGATATTTCGTGTGTGTTCTAAGAGTCTTTAAAAATGTAATGTGTAGTACCACCTGTCAACCTGGGAGGATCCTAACTCACCTAGCAGACTAGTCTCCGGGTACAACTATGAAAAATTATTTATAGTAGGGAAATTTCTGGGAATATGTGTCAGGAATTATCTTGATGACAGAAAGAATAATAAAGCAAGGTTGCACCATTTCCTATGTATGGATTCTGGATTTCTCAAAAAGAAAAATGTATCAGAATACAATCTTTCGTTTCTGCCTTCTTCTTGACTCGAGTGGTGGGGGAAGGAGGGACACTATGACCAGATGCTTCAAAGTCCTGACTTTATAACCTCTTTCCATGATGAACTATAACTCAAATTGAGAGCCAAAATAAACTCTTTTTTTTTTAAAATTTAAGTTACTTTTGTCAGGCTATTAAATTTTTGGAATTTCAAATTATGTATCCTGTAACTTAAGGACATATATTTATGGAAGTGATATATAGTAGAAGCCTGTTAATTACACTAGGTGGATTTTAAATGTATTGTCTGTTTTATGAGTTTAAAAGCTAATGAACTGAAAGAGTTGGGTCAGTGATTAAGAGTGCTTGCTTGTGGTGGTTTGAATGAGAACTGCATGCATTGTATCATATATTCAATATTTTGTCCCAAGGTGGGACAACTGTTTGGAAAGGATCAGTAGGAGTGACCTTGTTGGGTAAAGTATGTCACTGGGGACTTGGCTTTGACATTTCCAAAGCCTACATCATTCCCATTCTTTCTTGTTCAGCCTTATGTGTGTGACCTAAGGTGTGAGTTCTCAGCTACTCCTCCAACATCATGGCTTCCTTCCTGCTGTCATAATTCTCACCATAATGTCCTAAGATGTGAGTTCTCAGCTACTCC
>NC_022011.1:90000983-90015302 GCF_000317375.1 Microtus ochrogaster
GTCCTAAGATGTGAGTTCTCAGCTACTCCTCCAACATCAGGGCTTCCTTCCTGAGGTCATAATTCTCACCATAATGTCCTAAGATGTGAGTTCTCTGCTACTCCTCCAACATCATGGCTTCCTTCCTGAGGTCATACGTCTCACCATAATGGTCATAGGTTTTACTCCTTAGAATGAGTGTGGGCAACAGTTGTGTGGTTGGGGCAATCTTTGCAGCCACTAGCATTGGGATTACGATTTATCCCCAGTGTTTGTACTGGCTTTTTGGAGCCCATTCTTTTTGGAGCAATACATTGCTCAGCCTAAGTATAGAGGGGTGGGGGCTTTGGTCTTGCCTCAAAGTGATGTGTCAGACTTTGTTTACTCACCATGAGATACATTACCCTCTCTGAGGAGTGGATGGGAGGGTGGGGTTGGGAGAAGGTGGGGGGAGTAGAAGGAGGGGAGAATGTGAGACTGGAGTAGGTATGCAAAATGAGAAGAAGTCTGTGAGGGATTTTCTGGAGAAGATTTCTGAGAGAAATTAGTGTAGACAAAACCTGGACACTACAGTTTAGACACTGTTGATATCAGGCCACTCTAAGAGAGGTTTGGCCAGTATTATGGAGAGCACTTATGCCAGGATGTCCATAAGAATGCTCTGCTCTTACCTACTAACCTAAGTCCTGCTTTGAGCCGGTGTGGAAGGTGTCAGTTGGCCCAGAGTTAGGGTAAGATACAACATGTAGTGGTAAGAAATGCCCCCTAGAGTAAGACTTTACTGACCAGCTCTTTGTTGGCCCCAGGCTGGAGGCTGGTGTTGGGGTTCCAGCCTCTCAGGTCAGGACACATGTCTGAAAGAAAGTGGATGGGGTGCTAAAAACACCAGGGAAAGGATAGAAAATAAAATAAACATTTTGAGCCGATGGAGATTAGATATCTTAGCTCATCTCTGTGGTACCGACATGACGTTAGGTTGAAACAGAAGAATTGTGGCAGGGGTAGAACCAGGGCATGATTTTTGGGTATAATCTCATCACAGGATGACTTGTCTATGAAGCATCTCTGTTACTGGCATCATGATGTCTATTGGCTTAGACAACGATGAGAGACATTTGAAAGTCTCTATAGGGGTCCGACGTGGGGTATTTTAAAAGCAGAAAGTAAAATACACTTTGAGTTAGATTAGGTATCACCAGTTTTCAGACAGGGGCTTCCAGAGTGATGAACATGCATATGTGCAGTGTCAGCCGTGAAGCTGACATAAAGGGAACAGATTGTAAGCAATGACCAGAATAGTAAGATCTCATCTTTTCCCCCCCTTGTCTTGTGGACCCAAGTGAGGAAGCAGTCTAAGTACTTAATATGATTGCATGCCACTTTTGGTTTGCTGAATAATTGAAAGGATCTCTTTAATCTGTGAGGACATCCCTGCTATTTCTTAAATGTCAGTCCATTTTCCCCCATTATTACAAAATAGAATTCAAAACGTGGTAAGGCTTTCTGGTCTGAGGGTGTAATCGTGGAAAGACAAGGCACAATAAGTGTCTTCTTAGGTAATCCAGTTTGGTGTGATATTCAAAAGACATGGAAGTCTCGGTCATCATACCAGCAGATTGAAAGCCAAAGGGATGACAGAGATAGGAAGTTTAGTGCTAAGGGGCAGGCAGGAGTTTCAGGGAAACATCAGGCTGCAGAGCCTTTGCCGCTGATGCAGTATGCAAATCAGAGTCTGTTCCCTGAACAGTTACCAGGTTGCATTAAGATAGGGTCAGGTTCTTTTCCTGCAGTCTGTGTACACTAATTTCAATGTAGAAAATCAGTGTTTATAAGCACAAGGAACCAAATCAGAACACATTCTTTTTGTTTGTTTGTTGTTTCTTGTTTTTCAAGACAGGATTTCTGTTGCAGGAACAGCTTGTTTGTCCCGGCCTACCAGAACCAAAATAACCACACAGAAACTCTATTAATTGAAACACTGCCTGGCCCATTAGCTGTAGCTTCTTATTGGATAATTTTTATATAAGTTTGACCCATTTCTATTAATCTGTATATTGTCATGTGGCAGAGGCTTACCAGCAGAGATTCAGCATGTTTGACTCAGGCAGCTCCATGGCTTCCTACTCTGACTCTGCCCTTCTTTCTCCCAGCATTCAGTTCCATCTTCCCTGACTGACTAAGTTCTTCCCTATCAACAGGCCAAGGCAGTTTCTTTATTCGTTTTGGTAATCACAGCATACAGAGGGAAATACCACATCAGATTTCTCTGTGTTACAGCCCTCGCTGTCCTAGAACTCTCTCTGTAGACTAGGCTGGCCTTGAACTCAAAGAGAAGCACCTGCCTCTGCTTCCCGAGTGCTGGGAATAAAGGTGTGTGCCGCTACTCCTTTCTTTAAAAAAAAATGCACAAATTTGAGAGTAATCTAGAAGCTCCACTCTCAAAGGAATTTGATTAGTAATGTCAGTAGAAGGAACACCTCCAACACATGCCCTGGAATTTTGTGATGGAATTCTTAAATTATGTCCTCTTTCAGTTGATGGTACCTAGAGTTTTCAGTTGCAGTTCTAGATGTGAACTATAATGAGTTTAAAATCCGTTGGAGCTTAGGGATGATGCAGAAACACATGGCCACCTCTGAGTAAGGTGGCTGCAACCTTATCACTTTCTTCCGTGTTTGTTGCAGACTAGCACAGTGACAGTAAAGCTGGGTAGTTTCAAAATAGATAGACTCAATCCTACTTTGTATGTAATCACAAAGAACTATCTGGATCATTTCCAGTCATGCTTGTGTTGGAGTGTCTAGTGTTTAGTCAGTAGCAGTGCCTTGGTACCTACTCAGTTCTTCTAAATGCCATAGAGTCCTGGTTAGTTTTATATGTCAGTGTTACTTCACAAGAGTCTTGCCTGGGCTAATATTTTTTTTTCATAAGTTATTTAAGGTCTGGAATTTTGATACTCAATAACTATACTGTGTATTCAAAACTTTATGAAGCAGAATTGGAAAGTATTCTTTTGTTAGCTGTTTGTGAGGGTTTATACCAAGAGATGTGACAACAGACTTAGAAAACTGCCATCATAAGATCTGACTAACTTTGAAATAGCCAATTTTTATCATTACTTCCATTCTCTAAACTTTTTGTTATAGTTATTAGAAATAGAACCTATAAATAACAAGCTGCTTTATTATTAATAATACATTTTATTCAAATATGTCTACATTAATTGTTCATCACCATTGTACTAATTTAAACAATCTTCAAAAATTGTATTTTCCCTCAAACTTCCTTGGATATATTCACATATTCAGTGATTTGTCAATTTAATTTATAAATCTTAATACGACAAGGACAATTTTAGCACCAATGATTTTTTCTTGGTAAGTACAAGAAAAATAAACAAAAAATAAATTTAAAATGTGATTTTGATTTCAGAGTCACCCAATAACATGTTTCCTTTAGACTCTTAAAGTTGTTTTCTGACCAGTGAATAGAGGCTGTATCTTTTATTTTTTATAATTCTCATTTTGCAGTTAACATAAAACATTTTCATGGCTGCTCTAGCTTTCAAAGTTTGATACAACCTCCATTCTTATTACATTTTTACAAGTAAGTAGAAAATGATTTATGTTTTTTCATTTCTAGCTTTGCATAAAGCATAAAATTTCAACAAAAATGTATTCTAGAAACCTGTCTCTACTCTAAAGCTTCTAACCAATCTTTCTTTAAAGGAGTAAGGTTGTTTAATAATGGACCCCAAAGTCATTACCATACAGTGTGTGGCTCTTCGCTACATGAAGCACAGCCCACTGGGTACTATTCATTTAGGAGAATGTAGAAAAGTTGATTTCTGAGTTCTCAATATGGAAGCTTTTCTTTAATGAGTGTGCCTCATAGACTAAGAGGGAGTAGAAACACAGTTTATTAAAGACAATTACAGAGTTTCAATTTTTTATAAATGTATTTATTATCTTTTGCTAGCTCCATAGAAAATACGAAGTTCTGACATGATCTCTTGTGATAATGTGCAGAAACCTACTTAATATTTGCAGGAAAAAATGAGAAATTAAGCAGTTTAGTTGTGAATTATTTCTTTCATAGAGCATTAAACATTAATAGGATAATATTTCTATTTAGAACAAAGAAAGAGTATCTAATTAATAGAGCAGCATATTTATACACGTGATTCATACAATATATTAGTAGTATTTTTCCAGTCTCTAGAGAAAAATGCTGTATTAGCTATTATTTTCTACAAAAAAAAGAGAAATATTCTCGTTTGTGTCAGCTTGTGGTATTTCTTTAGGAAATGTTTATAAAAGTAATGCTGCCACTTAAAAGCCTTAGCGTGTTCAAATTAAGAAGTGTGCTCTGTTCAGACCAGTGTTATTACCTCCCTCACGGTGAACGAAGAGCAGAGAGAATCCCCTGTTAGTGCTAGGTGCTGAAAGTGCTACCGTCCTGCCAGTATACAGGACACTAATTCAGGGAGATTTTATCTCTATAGTCTAAGTTGGCTCACAGGCATCATTGACAACGGGAGAGAAAAAATGGTTTTAACAACACAAATTTTGGCATATGTTGAACTGACCAGTGCTCTTGGAAGAAGTGATTAGTCAGTAATCACTTTTGATACCCTCCAGAGCAGCGTTCCTCAGATTTTGCTGTACATACAACTTTGTTTGGGATTTTATTGAACTGTAGCTCCTACTTCAGGTCAAGATGAGGACTGCAATTTTTAGTTCCAACAGCCTCTTGAGAGAAGTCCACTGTGATGATGTACATCTCCACTTGAAAGAGTATTCTGAAATGCCAGTGTGCTGATACTGTGTACCAGTCCCTCTATCCTACAAGGTGGAGCTGATCAGAGTTTTCTCAAGAATGTTTCTCAATTAGCTGTATGCTAAAAGTAATGTGGTCTTTGCAAAGGTAAGACAAAAACATTTAAGCATCTCCTAAGAGGTCTATTTGTTCCTAACCTAGTTCTGACAATTCTGCATTCTGTATATTGGTTCTCTTTTTCCAAATAAACAATGTCTTCAATGTCTTATTTTCCATTCTAATGACCTTCCCTTAAGCTTACCAATAGATTGTTATCCTGATCAATACTTCAAACTCATCTTAATCCTTTAAGGATTATAAAAAGATTATATGCTCATTTTTAATATAAATCCTATGCATCTATCTAAACAGACTTAAAGAAAAATATTGCAGAAGAGAATAATTTTCTAAACACTTCTAAACTATTAAGTCATTATACAGTAAGTTTGAGGATGCAATCCAATGCCATTCTCTAACCTGTGTACCTCTGTATAGGGACTGAATGTGGACATACAGATATGACAATTAAAATAGTGAATGGTTTTCATATCATATCCACATAGATTACTGCCTTTACTGAGAGAGTTGAAGAGGAAAACAGAGTCATCTTTTGTACCAGATGTAGTCTTTAGAATTTTAGAACCCACATGGTAGAAGTAGAAAAAAAAATGATTTTCACAATTTAGGTCCTCATATCCACACATGTACTTTGGCATGCTTGCCCATATGTACCACATTTAATTGGGTAGCTCATATACAGTTTCAGAGGTTCGGTTCATTATCATCATAATGAGGAGCGTGGCAGCGTGCAGGTACACATGGTGTTGGTTACATCTGGATCAGAAGGCAGCAGGAAGTTGTCTCTCACACTGAGTGAAGTTTGAGAAGAAGACTTCAAGGTCCACCCCCACAGTGATACACTTTCTCCAACAAGATCACACCTCTTAATAGTTCCACTCCCTTTGGGGGCCATTTTCTTTCAAACCACAATACTTATCAACCTTTCATTTGTCATTATACATATACTTTAGAAATTTTAATGAATCTTTATCTTTACTGTTAAATATTTCCTCTTTTAAAGATCTTTAAAGTGTTTATTTTATTTTTTATTTTCTTTGAAGTGTGAGTCTAAATAGTCTTAATTGATAAAAACCAGGAGTCTGGTACAAACAGGGTACAAACCTGGAAAATCAAGGAACCAGAAGCAGCCACGAGTTGCTTCCTTTCTCTCTTGTTCCTCAGCACAATAAGGTGGTGTGATATTGTGTATACCTAACCTTATCACTTCCTCTCTCCACCTCCCAAGTGCTAGAATTAAAGGCATGTACCACCATGCCTAGCTTCTATGATTAACTAGTGGCTGGCTAGGTCTGCCCTCTGATCTCCAGGCAAACTTTATTTGTTAGAACACAAATAAAATATCATGCAACATTTCCTTTTTTTAAAAAAAATCTTCTCCTATACAATACATCCTGACCTCGGCCTCTCCTTCTTCCATTTACTCCTACTAGAATCTGCCCTCTTCCCCCAGATCCTCTGTTTCACTCCAGAGAAGAGCAGGACTCACAGGGACGTCAACTGAACATAGCATAACAATTTAGAATAAGAGCAGGCACAAACCCAAACCCTCATATCAGAGCTGAGTGAATCAACACGGTAGGAGAAAAAGGGTTCCAAGAGCAGGCAAAAGAGTTAAGAGATACCCCCATTTCCACTGTTAGAAGTCCAACAAAACACCAAGATAGCAAGGATAACATATCTGCAGAAGACCTAATACAGATCCATTCAGACTCCTTGGTTGCCACTTCAGTCTCTGTGGTCCCCTATGAGCCCTGTTTATGTGATTCTGTGTTCAACGTCCTCCTTAAGCAGAAAGCCAGAAAATGTCTCTGATTTCCTGGAGTTGGAATTATGATACAGGTACATATGGCCTCTCTGACATGGGTTCTGGGAACCAAACATGGGTCTTCTACTAAATTAATCTTTACCTCTGAGCCATCTTTTCAGTTCAATTGTTTCCTTTTATCACTATGCCTAAGTTACAAAGAAAGGTTTCTAGAAGACCTTTTAGCCTATAAATATTAGCATATTCTTTGAGCCACCAGCTTACAAAAAATGACACAGAGACTTACAATTAATTATGAAAGCTTGACCAATAGCCAACATGGCCAACAAAAATCCACATAAAACCTGAGAGGGCTTGGAAAGGAATTCTAGACACTAAAAAACAAAGTTTACCTACATTTTTAAATTTTTTTGCCCCGAAAGAGCTTTGCTTGCTGGTGGCATGCTAAGGCTCTTTTCAGTGGTACCAGAAAAACAGCTACATGGTTTTGATACAGTGGCTTCCAGGCTGTGCTGCTAGCGTGAACTCTGACTTTTTCAGTAGGTCAAGCATTTAAATGGGGTTTGTGAATAGCATTCTAAAACTTGCTTAATGACAACATAGACCCACTGTGAACTAGAAAATGGGGCTGTGAGCATGGCTCACACTAAACAGACCTCCACCATGCCATGTAGGACTAGGCAGAGCAAGTAGGCAGGGCCTTGTTTGCTCTAGCAATGCAGCTGCTAAAGTTTTTAAGAAGTGCTTAGCATTTTAAGAAGCGATTCTGGTCAGATTCAGACATAAAAGACCTCTAAATGTGTCACGGTGTGTTTAAAAAATGTATGTAGGCTTGGGGGAGAGAAGATAAAAAATATAGAGAGTCATAAAAGAAAGTAAATGATTTAGAAAAAATATCAAACAAAGTCTTTAAACAGACAGAGGACAGATAGTCATAGATTAAAGGAGTAAAGATAATAAATATTAAAAAATAATAGAGTAAAAATAATAAGTAACATAAAGATGGAAAATACACAGAGTCTGTATTATGTATATTATTGTGTTTTCTTTGAACTTTTTGATTGTGAAGAAGCTAAGTAACCAACAAATATACTTTAAAGTATCTTGTCTTCAAAATTTGGGTTTAAGGATATGTTGCTTTGGAAAAGAGGTTCTTCTTTTATTTTCACAGAGTATGATAATCTGTGGAATCCTTCCAGACTAATGTGGTTTAATGAAACAAGACTCCCTGAACACTTGCCTTGAACACCCCTCAAAAAATTACTATGCCCAACAAAAAGCAGGAAACAGTTTATAGAGAACTGTGCCCAAATTCCCAAATATTGTTTATAAATGTTTGTTTACATTTAAAGGGGGGATGTGCTATAGAGATTTGTATTGGTATTGAACTTGCTTTATGTATACAAATTTAAAGTCAATTTTGTTTTATGTGTATTTCTGCTCTTGATTAAGGTATTGTGTTTGTGCAGCTTATATAAAAAATAATGTATAATATTTTACATTAATGTATAATTAAGAAATATAGGTTGATAGATAATCATCTATAATAGTCAAACTTCTCATGTTAGTTAGGCTTTCTAGATTTATAGAGATATATTTCAGTTTGACAGGCATTCTTCAAATCTTTCAGAGAACTTCAGAACATGGAATTTTAAATGTTTTAATAACTTAGGATTTTTCATGACACTGAGACAACATTTGCTCCTGGTAACACTAATCTAATTCAAGAGGAAGATGGAGATCTAAGAGGCTCCTTATGGAGTTGATTAGCCATTTGTGCAAGAAACTCCTCTTGCCTGGACTGCTTGTTGCTATGCTGTATGAACTGGATATGCAGGACCCATAGAGAAATGACTGCTGAACTTGCCTAGAGGTGAGATGTCCTTGTGGGTTCCTGTTGCATGAAAGAGTTTGCTGGACATTCTGTAGGACACAGAAGAAAGTGACTGACCAAGTGCCAATAGAGGTGAAACTGTCTTTGAAATTTCCTGTTTCATGGAAAAGTCTGATGGATAATATGGGCCTGTGGGCTGAAGATTGGATGCCCCAATGGTACAAAAGAACTTTGGGTGACAGTCCAGGTAGTGAGATGCTTCTGTCAGTTTTAGATTTTTGGAAGTTGTTTACAATGTACTTCCTGTTTACTTAGGTTATACTATATCCTTCTGTGGTTTGGACTCATGTTTTTTCCCCCTCTTTTCAGTCTTGTACCTGTTGTTTCTCCATGTCCTCTGGCATCTCTCTTGTACCTAGAGTGATCTCACTTTCTTCTCTCTTTATCCGGGAGTCCTGCCTAACCTTTCCCTGCCTAGCTACTGGCCCTTCAGCTCTTCATTAAAACAGTTAGGAGGCACCTTGGCAAAGACATATCTTCACAGTGTACAGAAGGATTATTCACGGCGGATGTATTCTTCACTGACATAGCCAAGCTTTGATAATGAGTTAGTCATAGTTTTACCACCATATGATGCATTATTTGTAGAAAGATGCTTATGAATGTGGATCTCCTAGAGTGTGGTGCTTATTGTAACCAAGACCAGGGATAATGAAATTCATGTGCCTGTGGGTGGAACTGTTTTCTTAATTACCAATCTATCATATTCTATTTTATTTATAGAAGACCGTCTTTTTCTTTTTACTAATTTTTCATGGTTCTGAACTTTAAAATATTTGATATTTTCTCTCTGACTAATTTTCTCTCCCTGTTGAATTTGTCCATATCTTAGGTTGCTTTATGATCTGAGAAACTGCAAGAATGAGGAAGGCAGGAAAAACAAAGAAGATTAATTGTCAGTTACATAGTCTTATTCAAAGATCTCTGCAGGAAACCCGGTAGAATTACATTAACTTGTAACTTGACCACTATTAGCTACCATAGAGGCTAGATAATAATATCGTGTTTCAGCTAACCTTTTCTTTGAACTTATGGTTGGGGTGTGTGTGTGTGTGTGTGTGTGTGTGTGTGTGTGTGTGTGTGCATGCGTGTACTGATACAGTCCACAACATGCACAAATCAGAGGGCAGCTTTTATGAGTTTATTCTTTCCTTTCACCATAGGTGTTCTATGAGTTGAATTCAGGTTCCTATTTCCTTTTTTCTCTTTGTGTACTTTTGAAGTTAAAATGCAATTCCATCATTTTTTCATCAGCACAGAATTACAACAATGGAAGAATGAAAGGAGACATGAGTATTTGAAAGGAACGAGTGGTCTTTATAGCATCAAGGATGATAAATTTAGCCTCTTCTCACAGGAGCCTTCTCTCTCGGCAAGTGAGGCCTTGGTAACCCCATCTACAAATAGGCAGTAGAAATTGGTCATCAGTTTGGGAGACTTATCCTTCTTTATCACTTCAGTTGCAAACATGCCAACATGCTCATGACTCTTAACTTCTTCATTCATGTACTTTCATCCTGGATTGACAAAATAGTTCTTATTTTTTAATACAAAATATTGGAAATGTATTACATATATTAAGGGATCCTTTCTCATTACTTCTTGATTCACTGTGATCTGTTTCCTAGTGAACCCCCTGTCTTGGAAACATGCTATGTAGAAATCCCCTAAAAACCCTTTTATGGTATAAATTTGGTTAATGAAGTGATGGACATTATGTTGTAAACTTGTATATTTATATTATATAATTTGTATTACTCATTAATGTATTCCATTATCTACTCTTCTTCAACTTTTCTTATCTCTAATTTATTTGAGTCATGTAGTCTCCATTTCTTATTTCCTCTTTATGTCTACTATAGAAGTTCTACTTTTCTTCTTCTCTTTCTAATGTCAATTCTATCCCCTGATTTATATTATTAATTCCTATAGTCTTAGAGACTAAGTAATTATTGTCTTTTATATTTAATGTATACAATATTGATAAAGAATCTTAAGAAATAATTATTAGTCTTTAGCAAAGTTTTTATTTCAACTGTGTTTAAATATATTAAGCTGGGCAGCATGGTTCGTCAAAGGTGTTTATGTCATAAATTTTAGAATTGACCCATATTTTACATGACATGATAGAGTGAGGGTATTTTCATATACAAGTAAAATGAGCATATAATAGAGAAGAGAGTGTCTCAATTAGACATCATAGTCTACAAAACAAAACTCCCAGTTTCAGGAATGGGTTACTTTTTGAGTCATTGACTAAGTGGATTTCATAGAGACCTCTCTTCAAACATTATAGGCTATTTATAATGTTGTTACTTGTCCTCTACAACCTGACAGTAAGATCCCATTGGTGACAACACCACATACTTACATCATAAAACATAGAAAAATCAAGCTGATACTTAATTAACTAGAAGTTTTACCCCTAAGAGACTAGCATTCATAGTGATGGAGGATTCTATGTGCACTACAGGAGGAGAAATGTAGCTGTTTGCAATTGAAAGCTTTTAGCAAAGGAGGCATCAGTTTTCTTCAATGCAGTAGCACCAAGTATATTACCCACATTACATATGCTCAGGAGTAATTTACTTAAAACAAACAAAATGAACTCCAGGTTTTTTTTCTTTCTTTCTTTCTTCCTTCCTTTCTTTCTTTCTTTCTTTCTTTCTTTCTTTCTTTCTTTCTTTCTTTCATTATCTATCATCTATCAATATCTGTCTATCTATCTATCTATCTATCTATCTATCTATCTATCTATCTATCTATCTATCTATCAACTATCAACTATCAACTATCTATCTATCTATCATCTATCTATCTATCACCTATCTATCTATCTATCTATCTATCTATCTATCTATCTATCTATCACCTATCTATCTATCTATCTATCTATCTATCACCTATCTATCTATCTATCTATCTATCTATCTATCTATCTATCTATCATCTATCTATCTAAATCAATTATATGTTATTTTTTTGAGAAAGAATCTATACCTGGGCAGTCATGGGAGAATTTAGAAGGAATGATTGAAGGAATAAAAATGTGTTATATAAAAAAGTTAATTCTAAAAAAGAGTGGGAAAAAAGGAAGTAAGACAAGTCTTGCCACCATGAAATAGACACAGCAGACATCCTAAATGTGCTGAGGTGGAGGTGGGTCAGCAGAGATCCCATAAGGAAGTACAGACTTGCCCAAATCTGTTTCTGCCGCTCACCCATTTGCTCACAAATTCATATTTTTTTAACTGTGGAAACAATCCTGAGAGTAACAGAAAAGTATTATGTATCTCTTAGCTCACATCTATGCTATTTTAACACAAAATAGCAAATTCTTCAAATATTTGGTTATTATTTCTCCTGTACCCACTGAGCCTAGAGACTGGCAGACTATTCAGAAGGGCTGAGTCCTTAAGGATTATGGTGATCCCCAAATTACCTGGAATATAGCCTGAAATCTCAAAGGCACCCATGAAAGGAAGAGGTTCCTTACAATGGCTTCTGGGGGAGGAAATTGCCAGGATCTAGAAGTGTCTTGTCTTTTGTGAGAATGTCAAAGTGCTGAAAAAGTACTAAAAGAAGAACTTGGTCTTCCCAAAGTGCCAAGGAATAAGAAAAGTCAGTTAAGTGTTCCTTATATAGAAACAAGGAGCTCATTAGAAAATCCTTTATTAAAAAGAGTTCCGCAAGGGCCTGAATATGGATTGACACTTGGCCCTACAGTCACAAAAATCCCAGTGTAGCTGATCCCTGACCACTCTCACTTTACTGTCATTTACTGTTTAGATAGGAGGCTTCCAAAAGCCAGTAAATGAGAGCATATATTAATAAATGTATACAAATAAGCCCTTCCTACACACAGAAGGTCGGGTGAATAATAAAAACATGCTCTTAGTAAGATGGGATACATGCAGAAGGTGATTTCTTCTTCAAATAAAACAAAATCAGAAACAACTTAAACATGTAAAGGTTCTAACCACAGCACTATAAAGTCCTGATGGATGGCAGAAAACACTAGCTAGGTTCTTAAGACTTAAGTTTATGAAAGAAAGAAGGGAATAATCCACTTCAAACATTGAATTAATACCTTGGAAGATCACATTCAAAAATGTCTCATAATACTGACGAGGAGCATGACTGAAAACTGAAAGACTTGTACCACAGGACTTATCTAAGGGACTAAATGAATAATGCAAGCTCATGAAGGAGAAAGGGATGTGGAAGGACAGAAGAAACTAACAGTAGACTGTTTTCTTAAGCTGCAGGAAAACCTGGCTTTGCATATTTTAAAGGTTCACTCGAGTTTTACGATTCCTGTAGGAGAAAAATAGTGTAGAACCTTTCCAGGCACTGTTAATCCCAAAGGTGGGAGGAGAACGATCACTGACCCAGATCATCATGGCCAAATAAATTAAAGCAAGTAATTAATTAAAGCGAGATTTTTATTCATTTACATGGGCTGCCTCCCCCGATGTCAGGTTTTGAGAGGTCAATTTTGTATGTGAAAAAGGTAAGGTTTACGGGCAGGAGGTTCCAAATGAGGAATTTAGCAAGCAAAATAGGTAGGGTTACAGGAGCAGACCATAAACATAACAAGTTAGTCCTACATAGGCTTCTGAAATAAAGACAGGGTGGAGAGCTGAGGATAAAAATGCAGTTATAGGTGGTCATATAACCTTTTGAAACAGAGATAGGGTTGCAATATGGTTATAAACAACTTTTTGAAACAAGGTCATGATTGCTATTCCCGGAACAGACAGTAGAGAACCATTTATGGTTAAGGCTGTTAGTGGGACATAGCCCAATCTTTGATAAGCAGTGGTTTGATCGTAGACATGAATTAAACTAGTTTATCTTTACTGTAAGATGTCTTTTCAGCCTAACATGGAGACAGGCTGGTTCTTTAGTATGTATATTAAAATTCATGCTTAATGAGCAGGAAAAGAAAACTTTTAGATTTCTAGAGAGTTGAACAGAGGAAAAGCCAGTCTAGATTGTGGGGAAACAACAGCACTATTGACCATTGCTCTCACAACAGCGGATATAAGCCAGAGGAATTATGTTTATAAACAGTGAAAGAAAGTGACTGCCACTGTGGAACTATTGAAGAGGAAAAAAATCTGTTCACCAGGTAAAGAGAAATAGAACTGTTGAAGGGAACTAATAAGATGGTGTTCGAGAGACTTTTGGATAAAGAACAAACTAAAAATAGTTTTAGGTAATGTGTATAGCAAAGGAAAAATAGATATTCTTTAGAAAATGACACGATTGTTCCTATGAAACCATGTAGGTCATAGAAAAAGCTCGTCTCAGAGGAAGAGAGAGAATTGCAGGCTCAGACTGGTGATGCTGTGTCATCCTTACAGAATTACTCGAAATTGTCTCTTTTTAAATGGATGTTTACATTGCCTATTTTCTAATAACCATCTATGAGTTCTGTTAGTGAGTTATTTGAGAGAGGTGGTGGCAGGCTGGCAGTGTCCCTCAGGAGGTGCTTTCTTAAATGTCAACCAGATCTGAAGTCTCCATGGAGGTTTGAGGTAGTTTACTCATGTGGCTAACAGGTTGGTCATGACCTTGTCTCACAAGGTCAGTTCCTCTCTGAAGCGCCCTAATGTGGGGCTGTGTCTCTGTTGTGGTGAGTTGGAAGCTGCCTTCCCTAATGTGTGTAAGCCATGAGACCAAGGCGGAATGTACACTCTGTTTGGATATGACCTCACAGGAGAAGCTGCACAACCACACAACACAGTTCTGATATGACCTCACAGGGGAAGCTGCA
>NC_022011.1:90015996-90028681 GCF_000317375.1 Microtus ochrogaster
GAAGCTGCACAGACACACCACACAGCTCTGATATGACCTCACAGGAGAAGCTGCACAGACACAACACACAGCTCTGAATACACATAAGAGGGACAGCACAACAGTACAGAGAACAAAACCAGCATTCTGGAGACTTACAACCTTAGGTGTTTAAATGATTGCATTGTTAGATTGTTAAGAAACTGTAAAAACAAAAACAAACAAAAAAGCCCAAAAGGATATAAGCATTTAAGTAAATGAAAAAAGAAGACTAACATATCAACATTAATTTTACTTAACATTAAAATGTATGCTTCTGTAAAAGATTTGAGAAAGATAAAGACATTAAAAACTTTTCTAGGAGAGAAAATATTTTCAAAAGGCTATATTTAATAAAAAACTGCTAACAAAACATAAAGATGCCTCCTAGAATTCAACAATAAGGTACGGAGCAGTACATTTACCAAAGGTGTCAAAGGCTTAGCAATAAGGAGGTAAACAGTCACAAAATGATGCTCTACTTGATATGTCATTTGGAAAATTCAAATTAAAACAGTAATGGGTACTATTGCACATTTTGCTAGGATGGCTAAAATTCAGGACATAAACATTAGAATGCTGGCTAGGATGTATAGACACAGGAATTGTTAATCATTTCTGGTGGGATGCAAATTGATACATCTACTTTAAAAAGCAGTTTTGCACATTCTTTACCTAAGCAAAACACATTATTTGCCTATGATCTAGAAGTTGTATTTCTTGATATGCCTTTCATGACTTCTCTTTTTTTTCTGTCTTTTTCCTATTTGATTCTTCTCATTTCTTACTTCTTCTCTGTCCATGATTCCTTCCGTAGAAAACTTTCACACTTTAATTCAAATATAATAAATATATAAAAGAATTTAGGCAGTTGCAATGATTCCTTGTGGTAGTTAAGATTGCCTTTGATCATGAGTGACAGAAATCTATCACTAGTGACTTGTGTTAGTGTATTTGGTTTTTGTTTTCACAAGAGAAACTATCTAGATTTTAATGTCTGTCTCTTATAGGAGTACGGGGCCCAAATCCTTCCATTCTTAGTTATCTGTTTTTAATGATGGCTTTAGATTTTATGATCCCAACATGCAGTTATTGTTGAAGACAAAAGTTCTCTATATTTGACGTTTGTTTTCCTAATGGGAAACAAAATTCTACATTGACCATATTTATTTCACACTATTTAAGGTAGCAATAAATATTCTGTTTGACGTTCATAGTACTTCTTGTAATCCTTGACTACTAGTAGTAACACAACCCCTAGTTTTAATGGCTTGCACCAAAAACCACTGATGTGTATGCCACTTTATAGCTGCACATGGTTCTCTACTCTGGGAACCAGGCGAGGGGAGCGAACTATTGGGTTGTGCAGAAAGTTTTATTCCTGATGCAAGTGGAAAAGCAGGTAGTGAGCTTGTGCCCAGACTGGATGTGTGTAAGGCATGTTCACAGACCATGCATGTGACAAAGCACACATCTGACTTCGGAGGGAGGGGTCTACTGCATGCATAGGTATCCTCTCAGAGGAAAATGGAATAAGTACTTGAAAAAAGAAACGTCTTAACTAGTATAAGTCTATACTTATAGAATAATTGAGTCAAGTAAGTCATGCAAGGCATTAAAAGTCAAGCAATTCAATTTTAACTATTGATTATAGGCCATTTCTAGGCCTTGGGTTATTTTATTGGGAGAATATTTTAATTTCTAAGATAAATGATCTATTACAAAGAACTTATACCTTAATTTTCTTTTAAAATGACTGGTACAGATCCTGTCTAAGCATTTGCTATTATTTATTAGACCAAATGAAAGCAGTAGATCTTTCTTTTTAATGAAGCTATCAACCACTTACTCGCTGATATGACTGTGATAAATATATCCATAGACACCAGTGGTCTAGATTTTTTTGTGGTATTTTTTGTTTTGACAGAAAAAGATGAAACTCTGACATTTGTATGGGGGAACTGAAAGTTAAATAAAATAAATAGAGTAAATAAGTAATGTTAAATTCAGGAAGTTGAATATTTTATGTGCTGGTATTTTGCCTTACATGAGTATATATAACATGAATTTTCATCAAACGACTTTATTGTAAGAATTCAAAGATTGATTATACTTTTTCAGATTATGTATAATTATCTAAAATTATCTTAGTGTATCTAGTTATTTTAATCTCCCAAAAGTTACCTAAAACATATCTATAACTCTAGTAAAGAAGTTGTTATTGATTATTTAGGATTTTAGCTATTTATTTAATTGTATGGTAACAATTCTGTATGACTTTTCAAATTAATTTTAATAGCTATTGACAAAATGAGATGCACTTTAGTTTTGTGATTTCTGATTTGGGAGAAGAAGACTATTGATATTTTTATTTTTAATTTCTTATTTGTGTGTGTGTGTGTTTGTGTGCATTCATGCATGTATGCAAAGCTTTTAAGTTTGTCTTTATTGATTAACACATTTTTGCCAAAGCCCAAGTTTTGGGCATAGTTTCCTTAATTGAACAAGAAATATGAGAAAGAAAAATAATATTGAATTAATCTTTGACCCAAACTGTTTCATAATCTTTATTGTCAACACCTTCTCATTTTGCAATTGCTATGAGTCCCAAAGCATGACTTCACCTATCAAAGTTATCAATAAAAGGATCCATATTTTTTCCATTTCATTTAATATACCTGTCTTAGTCAAAGATCTATTCTGTTAAGACAGACACATCATGACCACAGCAAATCTTAAGAATAAAAGCATTTAATTGGGGCTTGCTTGTGGTTTCAGAGATTTAGCCCACTATCATTATGGCAGAGATCATGGCTGCATATATGCAGATATGGTGCTAGAGAAGTAGCTGGAAGTTCTACATCCACATCCATAGGCACCAGGAATAGAGAGGTACTGGCCTTGGCTTTGACTTTTGAAAACTTAAAATCAACTCCTAATGATACTCTTCTTCCAACAAGTCCAAACCTACTCTGACAAAAGGACACTTCCTAATCCTTCT
The DNA here is from genome assembly GCF_000317375.1 of Microtus ochrogaster. Taxonomy (NCBI): domain Eukaryota; kingdom Metazoa; phylum Chordata; class Mammalia; order Rodentia; family Cricetidae; genus Microtus; species Microtus ochrogaster. Next base: position 90,019,016 of record NC_022011.1, read on the forward strand.
TAAGTAGTGCCACTCCCAAATTACTAAACATTCAAATGTATAAGCCTGTGGGGTCCATTCTTCAAACAAACCCAGTACCTAAAGATATCTAGCATATCATATTACCACTTAGAAATGTGGAATTTAAACATACAGATCTTTTGAGAATGTAAATCTCTGGGCTGATTTGTGTTTATGGAACATTATAGAAAATTATAAGAAGAGGATTTCACACAATATTGCATCAGATCCTAATGAATCTGTATCTGTGGAACACTAGACGGCGATTGTATTTTACCATTACATGTTCTTTTTCTCCACTTTCTTTTAATGAGAGATACAGGGCTCTGAAGATGGTATAATTGTGTGCTCTAGACCTGAAAAGTTAGCAGACCTCATTCCCTATGGACAAATGATAACTGTAGATGCTTCAGATTGAATCCAATACCGAATATGTTTTCCTGAGCTGGGAAAGAAAGCTTTATTTCTGCGGGAATGGCTATACTCAATAGCAGTGGGTCTGAGGTCTTTGGTTGTCTGCTAGATCCAGGTTCTAGCATGGATGTAGCTGTACCACTTATTTGGATATTGAGGTTTGTCTAAGATCCTTCCTTGTTCTTATATACAAAATAAATTGTGACTCTGACATGTGTAAGCACTGTATTTATTTCTCAGATATTCTGTAATAGTATTTATCTTCATCAATGAAAACAAAAAATGTAAATTTCCCAAATATAAAAGTATTCCTTGTCTTTGATAAACTGAGGCTGATTTTGTCACAGATCTGGTTCATTCAAGTCAAGAACCGATTTTGTTTTGTGAAGAATGAAGAAGAAAGGAAATCACACATGTAGAGTCTTGGAAATTGTTTAAAAAATTTTCCTAAATAATCAAGATCAAACTTAATGTTGTACAGGTCTATCACAGCATAACTTATGCAGCTTCAGACATATTTTTATGTTTACTCCATCTTTCTTCAGAGACAGCAATAACTAACAAAAGTGGGGGAAAAGAAGGAGAGGAAAAGGAGACAGATGGGGGAGAGAGAAAAACTGATTCATTGATCAATTAGAGCATCATTACTTCCGAAGACCAAATAACTGACACAGAGTAGAGCAAGAGTATAGTTAATCCCAGAATTTTATTAACTATAAATGTTTTTTTTCCTACAATTTTTCTGTCTTTTCCATTCTCCCTCTTCCTTTATGAGATAAAATACAGCATAATATTTATTTTGCATATTTAATGGTATTAAGCAAGGTGGCAATCTTCACTAAAATTATAATAAAATGTCAATCAATTATCAAGGATACTTTTTATTGTACATTATAGATTAATTAAAGAATATAATTCTTCTGTAAAATGTATCTCTAATTCATAACTGCTTTGGTTTTCTAAGTTACATTAAGTAAAGACATGAAGAAGAAAAGAAAGGAAAACAAAAAGATAATAACCTCCAGTTTGTTATTGAGTTTAAGCACATTTTAATTATTATATTTTGTTTATAGGTGCAATGTATGTATACACACACACATACACACACACATACACATACACATGTTGTATGTTTCCAGCTGCTCAGCCCTGAACTAACCACACAGAAACTGTAGTAATTAAATCACTGCTTGGCCTATCAGCTCTAACTTCTTATTGGCTAGCTCTTGCATCTTAATTTAATCCACTTCTGGCTGTGGCTTACTGGCAAGTTTCTGTCTAGCATCTCTGTCTGGCAGGGCTACATGGCTTTTCCCTGACTCCACCTTCTTTCTCCCAGAATTCAGTTTAGTTTCCCCCACCTACCTCTATTCTGCCCTGCACAGGCTCAAGACAGTTTCTTTATTAGCCAATGATATTCACATATATAAGTTTTGTAACAACCATCAGATAATCAGGTATACATAGCATTTCCATTGTCTTAAAACCAGGCATTCCTGTGTTGTGAGTCTTTATTATCACTATCAGGTATAAACAGTATTTCCATTGTCTCAAAACCAGGCATTCCTGCACTGGTAATTTTTGGAATCTTCTAGTTGTTTAGACTGTTGAAGATTGTTATTGTTCAATGGTATAGAATATGAGAAATAATTTTTTCTACATAAGTATATGTGAAGTGTGTATTATGTGTGGGTAGATGCACATGCATGTGTGTGCACAAAGAACAGAGGGAGATGTCAAAGAACAGATAGTTTTCTGAACTATCACTCTCTGCTGTGTTCCCTTGAGGCAGGGTTTTTCCCTGAGTATGGAGCCAGTCTGGTGGTCAACAAGCCCCAGAGCTCCTCCTGTTTTCCCCCACAATGTTAGTGTTATAAATGCTTGTGTAACCATACCTGGCTTTTTACTCGAGTGCAGGAAATTTGAAATCATTAGTATGTATCATTTATGCTTGCCCAATGAGTCATCTCCCTGAACCCTGTAATTGTATTTTTAACCTCTTACCGAACTTCTCTCTGATCATTTATATCTAAAAGGCTGGAAAGCCATCATGTTAAATGAAATAATTCATGCATAGAAAAATTGTGGTATTTAGTTTCTCATAATGTGACAAATTACTTGATATATTTAACATAATGGGTGAAAAGATTAACTTCATCTCATGGCTTCAGAAGTTTCACTTCATGTTCACCTTGGGCTTGGTGCTTTCCAGCTGTGAAAGCACTGTTTGCCATGATAAAAATACATGGATGGCAGCCTGTTCCCTTCAAGGTGACCAGGAAGTAGAGAAGGATAGCAGGAGGTTGGGTTCCAACACTTCTTTCAAGGTTTCAGCCTCAATGACATGCCTTTCTTCCACCAAGCCATCCTCATGAAGATTCCTTCACCATCCTGTAGTGCTCCACGGCAGTAACCAAACTTCCAACACTAGTAGTTTGGAGAATATTGAAAAGCTGTGCTATAGCCAAATCAAATTCTGTGTTGGCATGTTTGTGGGAAAATCTAAAGAAAGTAATTCTTAAAGGGGAAGAGAGTGGAATGGTGATCAGGGAGAGTGGGAAGGTGAGGGGCTGGGTCAAAAGACATGGGTTTACATTTTTCTTATTAATTAAAGATGTCCTTTGATAATATCTTTCATGTGAATAATGGGTGCATATTACTCTCACCCCTACCTTCCTTCATCCCCCTTGCAATCCTGTCTATTCCTCCTCTTCATTTTTTCTGTTTGTTTGTTTGTTTATTTATTTATTTATTTATTTATTGTGAGTCACCTAATTTAAGTGTGTGTACAATTAGAGCTTTGGAGTTGTCCATTGGATCCTGGTGGGTTCAGCAGTGACCTCACAACTGACAGCAATAGTTTAAATTGTAAAGCATAGGGCTCTGTGTGCCTCTACCTTCTTTGTGACTGAATGTAGATGGGGTCAGTCTTGAATAAGCCCCATGCACACCAGCATAGCTGCCATGAGCTCAAAGTTTCAGTGTCTGTGTCCTGCTTAGAGGAAAGCATCCTGCCTTTTCCTCCATCTGAAATTGGACTCATTTTTATAAAGCTCTGTTAACTCATTACAGTGTTTGGGTCCTGCTGCCATTCACCATGTTCCAGAATTATAGACCAGATCTTACACCCAAGTCATGGCAGACTGAACTCAAGTTTTACTCTTGGTAATAGATATACACATCGAAGAAGACATTATACATTTTCCTGATGTGGGATTCCTCTCTGTATGCTTTGAATATCATTAATAAATAAAGGAACAGCTTTGGGTCTATAGCAGAGCTATCGGAGAACAGAGCTAGGTGGGGAAAACTAAACTGAATGCTGGGAGAAAGAAAGGCAGAGTCAGAGAGAAATCATTTAGCCCAGCCGGAGATAGACACCAGAACTTTTCCTGGTAAGCCACAGCCTCGTGGCAATATATAGATTAATAAATGTGGTTTAAATTGAGATGCAAGAGTTAGCCAATAATAAAGTAGAGCTAATGGGCCAAGCAGTGTTTTAAATAATATGGCTTCTGTGCGATTATTTCAGTTCTGGTTGGCTGGAACAAACAAATGGCCTTTTTACAATATTTTCCTTTAAGATCCTAAAATAAATTAGTCTTAAATTTTAATATTTAAAACTTGCTCCCAAATAACAGAACTTGATTTTAGTAAAGGTTCCATTAAAATATAAAATTAACAATATATTTAATTCTTTAATCATACTAGAAAAACTTTCTAAATGACCTAATTCATATTACTCTTTTTCACTTATGTTATTATTTTGTCTCCTTTTTAATGTGCATGATTGTGAAAGTTTGAATGAGTAGATAGAAATTCCAACATGAACCCAGAGAAAGCCAGAATTAATTAATTATTAAAGCTAGGAATCACACAGTGAATGTTGGGTGTTATTTTCATACATTTTACTTCTCTAAGTTTCTCCAGGTTTTCTTTTCTTTCTTTCTTTTTTTTCTGTTCAAGCTTGAATTGCAATTTGGAATTGTATTAGAGAATGTGAGCTCTGAAGAGATTCTTTTTAAACTCATTAAACTGTAAAACTGCCTGTGTGCTTGCATCTGTGCCGGTTTTCAATCTGAGGGTCTCCAACAAAGATCTTGAGCTGTCAATAAATGAGGGAGATTACTTATTGAAATCTGGGTGCTTGGCCCTAGATGGAGTCTGCAGATGGCATCGACATGAGCAATAAAAGCTGATGTGGAAGGCTCTTTATCATCTATGTTTCTGAATCTGTGCATTTCAGGCTCAGTTCAATACTTCTTGCTTATGACAGCTCTGTTCCAATTGTAGCGTAATAAAGTTCAGAGAATGTTCTGCAATGAGGGAGTTATGGTTCCATAAACAGCTTTATGCTGGTATGAATACTCAGCCAGGAATTTTAACGTACTGAGACCTCTTCATAGTCTTTTGGCAAATTTAGAACTTTGTGTCATCTGTAATTTTTATGTTATGACAGATAAAATAATAATGTTTTATCCATTATTGAAAACCTACATATATATCAGAGGCTATTGCAAGTGCTTTACACTTAACAATTCAATAGTGTTCGTATCCTTTCAAAACCCATAAGAAAAAGTGCTGTTTTCCTTCTTTGTAGGAGGATGGAAGGCTTTGTAGTGCTGAAGAGGTAAAGACAAGTCTTCCAAACCTCTCAGGACCAGAGAGTGTCTGAGCAGAGATTTTACTTTAGGAACACTCTGTCATCTGCACTCCTCAACGAGTCTTCTCGGACAGTGTGAAGCAGCACAGAAAGCAACAATGAACTACTTATAAACACAGTCACTGATTTTTAATTCTTCCCAAATTCAAAGCAGTAAGAATGAGGCCAAAAAGTTGAACTGCATAGCTTATAGCTCTTCCAGTTTTGATAATGCTGTATTTTGGTTAATAATTTACTAAACCCAATTTAAAAAGAAAAAAAATACGAGAATCAAACTACAAAAATTCAAAATGTGATGATCTTTTAACTTAAGAAATCGTAAAAAGGTATTGTGAAAAGATTATGGGATGTACATTTTGAGAAAGGTCGCACTATGTGGCCTACGTTGACCTCAAGCTCACTGCACATGACCAGGCCTGGATGTAATTAAAATTTCATATATACTAGAACCAGACAAAGGAAGGACTCTTTGTACAAGAGGGTGGAAGATGCTGTCACATGTCTTTCTGTCTCTCACCATTCACTGGGTCAGCATGAGCTGGAGAACGGACATCCGTCTAGCAGCCCTCAACCCACAGACTCTTTCATCCTTCACATAGAATTATTATATGGTGTGTCTAACACCATTTTCCAATGAAATCAAATATCATTCTCTCAATGACAGTTGCATCATTTTGCTGGTTTAAGGATATGTTTGGAGTACCGGTTACTGTCTAAAGAATTTATGTAAAAATGAGTGCGTTCAAACATCAATAATTTTATTACATACCACAACTTTGAAAGTCACAACGCCATTTGGAACCCAGCCATGAATTTCAGTGGATGTATTTGCCATCAGCCAGAGATGCTCTGTGGTGATCATTGACTGTGCTGGTGAACAGGATCTGAATTAATTCCGCTGGTCTTGTTCGCGTTCCTAAAGCCATATGGGTACGCCCAGAAAACAGATCTCAGGGGTTCTATCTCCCTACATGAATTATTTATGCCATGATCTCTTCATGTTATCTCTGCAGCAAGGGTTTAACTTTGAACAAGGCAGTTTGGCACCATCAGGCTAGGGTTTTTTTAAGAGGCTGGAAATAGAATTTGCCAGAGTTTTTAGGATTCAGCAGAAAATTGATATAATATCCCTCTGCCATATTCTGTTAGTCAAAGAAACTTCACAACCCATTTCTCCTTTTACTTACTTAAGAAAGTGAAAAAAATCGAGTCTTTCTTTCAATCTTAGGGGGTTATAAGAATTTGTGGCTAACTTTGACCTACTTTAGCTTACATTTCCATCTTCCAGTTCTTCCCTTCCTGCTGTTCTCTGCTTATCATTTATGCCACTCAAAAGATACATGCTCTAAATTCCTTGTTTCGGTTGGGAAATCCACAAGAAACTTTGTATTTCCTTCAGAGAAGGGTTTCAAGAATTTTATTGTATTTATTTTAGTGTACAATCCATATGCTCATGGGTGTGCAAATGTGCAATCGCGTGGGCACCTCCGAAGGCCAAAGATTGATGTCATGTGACTTTCTCAACTGCTTGTCCACTTAAAATTGTAATAATGAATTAATTAGTGTGTACACTCACACACATTGTTCACATGCCATGGCTCTTGTGTGGAGATCAGAGGACAACATTCAATTCTGCCTCTCCTTCTATTATGTGGATCCAGATGATGAAATTCAGGTCACGAGACTTTCAGTGCGTGCACCCTTACCAGCTCAGGGACATCTTACTGGTCACCAAGGCTACTTTATATTTTGAGGCGGAGTCTCACTGAACCTGGAACTCACTCATTGGGTAGACTGACTAGGCAGCGAAACCCAGGAATCCTCTTGCCTCTGCCTCCCTAGTGCTTCAAGGACAAACATGCTACCACGCCTAGCTTTTTTTTTTATTGAGAAAAGAAGAAAAAAAAGTTTCCCCCTCCTCCCAGCCTCCCATTTCCCTCCCCCTCCTCCCACCCTTCTCCCCCTCCTCCCACTCCTCTCTCCCTCCCTCTCCAGTCCAAAGAGCAGTCAGGGTTCCCTGCCCTGTGGAAAGTCTAAGGTCCTCCCCCCTCCATCCATGTCTAGGAAGGTGAACATCCAAACTGGCTAGGCTCCCACAAAGCCAGAACATGAAGTAGCAGATGCTGCAGTTTGGAACTAAAGTCTTGACGTTTGCACACCAAGCACTTACTTGGCCATCTTCTCTGCCTCACAGATGGTCTTTTTACAATAGTTGTTGCTTTGAGTCATGTGACTCCAGAGGGCAGCATCTCTGCTCTTCGACTCCCTTCTCATTAAAGTGGGGAGGAGTGAGGGATGCGAACTCTTTTGTCCTGCTATTGGTTGGAAGGAGTAAAGCTTTGCAAACTTTAACTCTTCTGTTTTTGCCTTAGCATTTTCAGGAGAAACAAAGAAACCAAATCTCCAGAGACTCCTTTAACTGCAGCAAGATTGTATATAAATGCTGAAAAGGCAGTGGTTCTTGTTACTGTTTTCTTTTTTTCCCTTTGATTAGATTGAGAGAGTCTATTCAATTTAAGAAACTCTTTCCTGATAATTTATCACATCATTCTAGTTAGTCAGTGTGAAGTTCAGCTTCCTATTTGGCTTGCTGAACTCTCTGCCAGGAGCTTCATGACACCGTGGCTGATGCTTCGTCTGATTTTCCCAGGCACTGGGAGGGAATCTGGGTTAGCATCTGCTGTGTGCTTCCATCATCTCTGGCGCTGTGCTGTTCACATTTGCTGCTCTCTCATTCAGTCTTCCCTTTACAAACAATATTCCAGTTCTCTAGAAGATGAAACTGAGGCTCCCAACTCACATAGCAAGCAGAGTTTGCGATGTAGTCTGCCTAGTCACCACAGAGGACAGATTCCAGGATTCTTTACCTTTAGTAATAAGAAGAAAATGTTTCATGGAGGTTTCCCTGTGGGAAGAGCAAATGACAGGCCCTGGGATACCATGAGATCCCTCACACTCTAGCCGGCTGTTTTAATGCCCTGCTGGGGAAGTTGAAGCAATTTTCTCCTGCATGCTAGTTCCCCAGGTTTCATTATTTCTTAACAGCTCCTATTGAGGTCAAGTTTGACCTCCTCTTGATCTGCTGCTTTTTGATTTTTCTGCGTTCTCTGTAGCTGCCTGTATTCTTGGCTGTCGTGTCTGACACATCAGAGATTTTAATTTCTAAGAACTTAAGCTCCGGTTCTTATTGCTTTTGCTCCCATGTTTATATTCTTTCAAATGTCATTTGTAATCTTAATTTTCTAGGTGGATATAGTGGATATCCTATTTGCTAACACTGATACAGATCATAGGAACTCAACCTTTCTCTGCCTAGCTGATTTGGGGTTAAGCACTATTAAGTATTACTCAGAATTCTAATGCTATTACAAGTCTTTATTGTAATTAACTGTATTGTTCCCTCTCAAATATGCCAAGCTATTGAGAGATAGCCATTTGTTCCCTTTTTGACAGGTGTTAGAATCTCTCCCTTGTGGTCAGCTGCCCTGCATGGGAAACTGTCAATCAAGTGTCCCCTTCTTTAGTGACTGGATGGGCTGTGGTCACCCGAGACCAGCTTCTTTAAACAGTTCCCAGATATTTCTAGGAAACTGAGCCATTCTGACCTCAAAGGCCAATGGGACCTGAACTACTGGGGAAGAAGACCGTGACCCAGTTCTGACCATTCAACATAACTCACACTGGATGAGAGGAACTCTGGCCTTGACAAGCCTTAGTGTACTCTGCGTGACTGTCTCTGTGGTTGATTTATGTGCTATCAGCCATCTTACAGCTAACCACACTCAGACTGATGATGAAACACTTTTCTCGTGGCCCCACAAAATGCTTTTCTTTGAAGATGAGAGTCTGGACTGTGTTCAAAACTTGTGATTGAGGTATGTGTGAGAGACAGGGTGGATAAATTAAAACCCATGTACAAACAAAACTGTGACTGGTTAAAAATCTGAATATAAGCAACTTTTCTGTGTTACTAATCAAGTCTTCTTTCTTCTGTATTATCTCTAGTGCTGCAAAATTAGATCCTAGTAAAACTTCTCTGCCTAGCCTCTTATTGTCTGCTTAGACCTTGATCGTAAAGAGATGAAGCGGGCTAGGAGAGTCACACAGATCAGCAATCAGTGGCTATGGTATCTCTGAGAGCCATCTGATGTGTCCAGTATCCTAGAACTAGCAAAAGCTAAGATGAAAAGGAACTAGGAAGTACTGAAAAACCAAACCACTGCCAGCAGCAGAACTAACTCTATGTCCTAGTTTGGTTTTTGTAGCTTCAATAAGCACCATGATCAAAAGCAGGGGGAGGAAAAGGTTTATTTGGCTTACAGCTTATAGTCTATCATCAAGGGAAACTAAGGCAAGAACACAGGGCAGGATACTGGAGAGAGGAACTGAGGCAGAGACCTTGGAGGAAAGCTCACGAACCTATGGAATTCAGGGCACAGGACTGCCATTGTTGAGGGAACTTCCCTGCATATTCCAATTTCCATTTTGCTATGATACAGGGACTATGAGTCAGTTATTTATGACAAGATGATATTGATCCTAACAATTCTTTGCCAATATTATGGATGTGAAAGACCCCCCCCCCCCCC
>NC_022011.1:90028781-90038369 GCF_000317375.1 Microtus ochrogaster
ATGGGTCAAGGAAGAAATAAAGGGAGAAATTAAAGACTTCCTAAAATTCAATGAAAATGACCACACAACATACCCAAATTTATGGGACACAGTGAAAGCAGCGTTATGAGGAAAGGTCATAACACTAAATGCCTACATAAAGAAGATGGAAAAAATACCAAACTATTGAATTAATAGAACATTTGAAAACTTTGGAGCAAAAAGAAGCAAAATCACCCAAGAGAATTAGATGGTAGGAAATAATCAAATTGAGAGCTGAAATCAACAAAATAGAAACAAAGAAAACAATACAAAGAATCAATGTGACAAAGAGTTGGTTCTTTGAGAAAATCAACAAGATTGAAAAACCTTTATCCAAACTAACAAAAAGGCAGAGAGAGAATATCCAAATTAACAATGTCAGAAGTGAAAAAGGGACATAACAACAGAAGCAGAGGAAATACAGAGAATTATCAGTTCATATTTCAAAAAACCTCTACTATCCAAAATTGAAAAATTTAAAGGAAATTTAAAGGAAATGAACAGCTTTCTGGATAAATATCACTTACCAAAATTAAATCATGACCAGATAAGCAAATTAAACAGACTTATAACTGCTGAAGAAATAGAAACAGCCATCAAAAGTCTCTCAACCAAAAAAAATCCCAGGACCAGATGGTTTCTTCTCAGAATTCTACAAGATTTTCAAAGAAGAACTAATACCAATACTCCTCAAATTGTTCCACACAATAAAAATAGAAGGAACATTACAAAAATCTTTTTATAAGGCTACAATTACCCTGATACCCAAACCATAAAAAGACATTACAAAGAAAGATAATTATAGACCAATCTCACTCATGAACATTGATGCAAAAATACTAAATAAAATACTGGCAAATCAAATCCAAGAACACATCAGAACCATCACTCACCATGATCAAGTCAGCTTCATCCCAGAGATGCAGGGATGGTTCAACATACGAAAATCTATAAACATAATCCACCATATAAACAAAATGAAAAATAAAAATCACATGATCATCTCATTAGATGCCGAAAAAGCTTTTGACAAAATACAACATCCATTCATGACAAAGGTTTTAGAGAGAGCAGTGATACGAGGAACATACCTAAAAGACCCCCCCGCCCAGCTTGTTAAACAACTTAGCACCGGTAACACCATTTTGCAAGGCTTGTACTGAATATTCAGGGTTTTAACAAAGGGCAGTTTAGAAGCTGCCAAAATGAGATAGAGACACCTGTGGCTGGGCCGGGGAAAAAATGGTAAATACCGAGAAAGACACCCTGTATGACCTAGACAAGAGCCAAGGCAGCCCATATCTGAATTCTCGGAAACCAGGGACCTTGTCCTGACTTGAACTCGGCCATATTCAAACTGACCAATGAATACCCTGTAACTATGCATCTCACTTCTGTAACCGTGCTTCTGCTCCCTTTACCCTATAAAAACCCGCTACCCCAGCCTGACGGCGCGCCAGTCCTCCGAGAAACTTGGACGCCCCAGGTACCTGTGTATCTGAATAAACCTCTTGCTGTTTGCATCCGTAGAAGTGGTTTCGCTGTTCCTTGGGAAGGGTCTCCCCAGACTGAAAGACACTCTCTAAGGGTCTTTCAGATGAAAATAATTTTAAACCCCATTTTGAATGACATTTACCTAATCACCAGTAAAGAAACTTTCCTGTGTTCTAAGTTTTCTTCTTTTTGAAATGCATTACTTTTAATGCTGCAAAAATCTTTCTATGCATATCAAACATTTGCATTTTGGCTGTCAAGTGTTGCATACTTTTAATTATCTGTAGTTTTCTGCTTTAATGTTTATGCAAAGTTATTTCATTCAGAACTTTATTTTTAGGTCAGGTTGTTTTCCTTTGGATTTTGGTTCTGCTATTTTGTTTATGAAAAGATAACAGTTTAATGAAAATGTTACCTTAAATACATATTTCAAGATCTAATCTTAGATAAAATGTTTTCCAATTCTGATTAACTATAGATTTATATAAACATATTCTAATAATTTATTTAAAAATTATATATGTAGCTTCTTTTGTGTATGAATATTTCCAAAATCCATCATTATGTTTGGGTTGGTGATATGTTCCTACCAGTGGTTATTACACTAACAGCAGCATCTCCCCCATGCCCCTCCTTGTGTATGTATGTGTTTGTGTGTGTGTGTGTTTGTGTGTAAAACAATGTCATATAATTGACTATAGCCTTTTTTCTTTTCAGTGACCATATTAGTAGGAATGCCACCCAATATACTGAGTTAGCCATACTCAGCACTGAGGGATAATGCTCTTGTACATTGTAAACATTTGTTACTTTTATTAGTTTAATAAAATACTGATTGGTCAGTATCCAGGCAGCAAGTATAGGCAGGATAATCAGACTAAGAGAAAAGGCAGAGAGTCAGTCACCAGCAAGATGCAGAAGAAACAAAATGAGAATGCCTTACTGAGAAAAGATACAAAACTACATGGTTAAGCAAAAATTTTCACATAAAGCCTGAGAAAGCTTAAATAATAAGAACTCTAGATAGACAAGAACAGAGTTAAGCACAATTTCTTGGTAGCTGCCATTACTCTGGTAGGTTCTGTTTCCTGGCAGCAAGCAGAGCGGTGGTTCCTTTAAGAAAGGCTTCCTGACTCAGCATCAGCATCAAAAACCTGCATGGCAGCTCTAATAAGAGGCTCTGGCACCAAACACTTAAATGCTTTTTTATGAACAGCCAGCCTCAGGCTTCTTGGTGGTGGCGTGGACCTAGAAACTCCAGAATGCTGTGGCAATAGGTGTAGCTCCCACCAGTACCATGAAGCTAGACTCTCAAAAAGCTAAGGAATTAAATATGTGCATGTATTCTCAAATCTTCACATGCTTGAGTAGTAATATACTGGACATATATCAAATTTTAATACTAGTTACAATTAATAGAACACAGAGTAGGGAAACAAAAAATGGAATTCACTATTTACTTCTCTCTGTATTGTTGCATTATTTAAAAAAGTTTTTACTTTGCTTTTCAAATGTCAGTAAGTATAATTAATTAAGAACTTTTTTATAGAGATAAAATTCAGTAAGTTCAATCTAATAATTAAAGAAAATTCAATTTTTATTTTGTTTTCCTTTTCAAGTTTTTAAAAATATGTATACCTAAATTCACTCTAGTTGATATGCAGTTTAGCCAATTTATATGTATATTTAGATGAATGTATGAGTTTTTAAGAATGTCAAGGAATCTGCCTCAAGTCATCCAGCAATAGACAGTACTGGGAGATACTAAAAATTCACATAACTGAAGTAAAAAAGAAATAATTTGGTGAAAATTTTGAGCTTTTAAATGATTGAATGCTGATAGCTTCTAAATATTATTTTAGAATTTTCCCTCAGCTTTTGCGGAGTGTGGTTCCTCTAGCTTGCAGTTCAAAGCAGGATTGATTCTGCAGCATCTCACAGATGCACAAATGTCCCCCTGTTCTCACACTGTTCATTTAAAATACTACCCAGACAGCACTGGCCTCCTGGCTGTATTTGTAATTAACCTCTAGCCTATTGACAACAGCATTTTTAATTATTATGCTCTGTATTTATGAAATAGAGCATGTCCTCTAAAATGGCAGACTATTGATTCCAATTGCCATTTTAAATGCAATTGGAAAACCAATCATTTTTGTAAGGCTACTGAATATTCATTTACTCTACTTTTGTGTTCCATCAATACAAATCTTGCCTCATCTAAAAAGGCGTTGATAATATTTTACTTAGTATGCATTAGGTAACAAACAATACCTACTATATTGTCATTTTAGTAAGAGGTGGTTGATCTCTTGAAATAACACACACACACACAATATGATTTATAAAATTAGACTTGAAACTGTTATTTGATGGTAGAATAATAAATCTATTTTAATGACCTAGATTCTTTATTTCCAGTTTCTTCAATAGTCAATGCATTAGACACATTTAGTTACTTTTCTTTGGTACTTGACTTGTTTTATCTGAATAACTTAAGAGGTGCCAATATAAAGACCAATCCTATTTTAAAAAAATTCTTCAGGTTAGTTTCTTTATAGCATGTTTAAAGTAAAGTGGGTGTTCACATTTTATTTCTAAAGAAGTATGCCTAAAATCAAGCAATATGATAATAAAATGAAGCTTCTAACATCGGTTTTAGGAAACTGCTATGACATCACTAAGCACGTATTTTGAGAAATCATTGTGCCTTATAGTTAGGTTTGTAGATTCTCTTATTTAATCATAATTTAAATATATGTACAGATTTTTAAATTGAAATTCCAAATTATATTTTACCTCAAAGAATTTAAGGACTGAATACTAACATCTAAAAAAAACTCATCTGGGTAACAATATTTCTTTAAGCAATGGTAAGCTGAATGCATTTTTAATTATTTATGATAGAAAATTAATGACGATATATGACAATTCTCATCATCTATTTCTCAGTGTTTTCTTATTTACTCAATAAATATTATTGTGCACCTATTATAACATTTTTGGCCTCACTTAAATGAAGATAAAACAGTGTTCATGATCTGAAGGAACTCTCTTATCTGGTAACCAAAACAAACACTTTCTAATAATACAGGTTTAGAAATCTCAGGAAAATATGTATCATGAACAGACAGGCCAGAACAATGGCACAGAATGCCCACATACAGCTATGGAAAGTTAAAGAAAATGAATTTATTGGGTGAAGAACAGTGCAGTCAGGGATCCAGACATATGCAGTAGTGTGAACTGGGAGATTGATGTGTGGGTTCCAGATAACACCTAGGCATACAGTGGGATTCATGTACCAGATGCAAGGTCAAGGAATAATCCTATCAGAAAAGGATTATTGAATAAGCAAGAATGATGAGATGTAGACGTCCTCAATTTGTATTAGGAACCAACATTTATGTCTTAGCCATGAGGGAGAGTGCATTAAATAGCTAACATTGAATTTGAGGTCAATGATATTGGAAATTTAATGTGCATTAGGATGGAGAATGAAAACAAGATTATAGTTAGTTGTTTGAGAGTAATGGGAAATTGAAACAAAAAAATCATAATTCATGGAATGACAGTAGGCAAAGAGATATTGAGAAGTTACTATGAATCGAGCTTGGCCACAAAAGTTGCAGAAACGATGTATAAACCCATGAAGTAGATAGCAAAATGATTCCTTGGTTTGTTGACTGGGTGCCATTAATTCATTGCAAAATATCAAGTGTTCCTGGGAGCCTGGTGTGGCCTGGGACGGATGTGTGAAGTTGGCTTGGTGAAGAAACTCTGTTCATCTGTTTCAAACAAGTGGCCACAATAGCCTGGGTTGTTTTTACTTACACAGTTTCAGTGTTTTATATGAACTGTTTCTAGTTTCTTTGTTTAAGTTTCTAATAACGGTTACAATCATTGCCAGTGTCCCCCTTTACCTCATTCTCCTTCCACCCCTCAGCTTCCCTACCAGTAACTGTTACCTACTTGTTTCGTAGCTCCAATGTTAGAAACATAAACAATGTTATAAGCAACAAAGGAAGTTTTCTAACTAGGCACACCTTCAGGTGGAACAGTGTGCCCAGGTGGCAGCATTTGTGGTTACAGCGTCATACAAACCGAGAGATAGTTTTGTCTCTAGTGGTTCATATTTACATCTGGCATGGTCTGGTTTCTCACAACAACTCATCGGTTGAAGAGGGATTAATTCCATCTACATTCTGTACTTGTCTATGTCCTCCGGGTGATATACCAGGTTTCTCGTATCATCCTGTATGAAACATTACTTAAAAGTTCACTCTTAACAACAGGCACTGCTGATCCCTTGTTTTCATGTCCCCTTCCTCTCGACTTCCTACAGTATTGGCGCAGCTACAAAGGTGAGGGCTTTGTGCACTTCTGTGATTCTGCTCCATTCCCTGTCCCTAAACTGTTCCCATTACCTCCTGATATCATCTATTTATTTGGATTTCTCCTGGCATATTGTGGTTAAAATCATTCTCTCAAGAACAGTTTTGCAGATTTGTAATATTATCATAGCTGCTGTGACCCTTTCAGGCTAGTCACAAGGTGCATTGGAAAGAAGCATGAATTCATGACCACACCTGAAACATCAAAGATTTTAGGGGCTGAATCAGGACCAGTGTAGATTTTTAACAACATCCCCTCTGGCTTACCCGGAGGAGAGTCATCTGGGTGAAGTTTTCATTTTGTAACAGCTACCTTGTCCATAACTCTGAGAAAGTGAGACTAGAGGTTGCCAGCATTATGGCTAGCATGCTGAAAGCAAGGAGCACAGGTAGCACATATGCTCCTGGAGTCGTGTGCAGAATTATGCAGCAAACAGTCCATAGGCTTTGCCAAAATGGGTCAGGTTCTCCAGGGCCTGCCACAAGGAGAGTTTGTTAGTGCTATTCTCAGGCATTTTCCCCCCCTGAAGAAGTCACATGGTTCTTGGCAAAATGACAGAAATCCATGAGAGGGTTGGAAGGCTGTGATGAGTTTAGCTTTGGCATGTCTAATTTGGAAAGTTCAATAACTAAATTGATATTTGGGAAACCAGGAATCTGGTGTTAGAAATGAACATTGTGTGACATTTGATATATGGGTACACACACATGCCATTGAAACATCGTTACTAATGGAAGTGCGTTGTGTGCTAAATAAGCTTGGTTGTTTGGTAGAGGAGTGATAAGAAAACTGTCCTTGCACTTTTCAGCAGGTTCAGGAAGCGGAATTGATAATTGCTTTCTAAAGCTGTGGTGAGGTCCCTGAACAAACTGTGACCTAAAGATGAGCGGAAAAGATGCTGAGAGAGCCAGAGGGGAACCAGGCTCCCAGGGACCCACCATCGGGATTACAGTCACATTCATTCCCACTGTCATCTTGGACCAGACGTCACAGGAAGTGATTTGTATCTCCCCAAGTCTCATTTCCTTAGCTGTAAAACTGGATTAATTATGGTTCCTACAACTCATTAGTTGTCTTAAATGTGAGCTAAAAAGAACATGCTTGATATATGATAAGTGACCAACAAATGCTTCTCAATATTAAGAAGGCTAGGTCAGTCTTCCGAACTTGTGAACTAATGAGAGGAATTTTTTGTCATGCCAGGGGAACAGGTTTTTGTGTTATACTATTTTTCCCTCAGTGACAAAACATACAGAATGTAAAGTCAAATACAAAATGTAATACTTAGAAGACCATTCTGTTTTATTTCGGAAGAAAATGTAGGCAGAGATTGCTCGTTTGTTTCCGGGCCACCCAGCCCTGAATAATAACACAGAAACTATATTTATTAATTACAACACTGTTTGGCCAAGAGCTTAAGCATTTTTCTAGCTAACTCTTACAACTTAAGTTAACCCATTTCTTTTAATCTGTGTATAGCCATGAGTCTGTGGCCTACCGGTGTCTCCCTGAGTCCACCTACTTTCTCTTTATATCTGTTCGGATTTTCCACTTGGCTTTACTCTAAGCAATTGAAAGAAACATCTTCTTTAATATCCAATGGTAATGAAATATATTCATAGCATACAGAGGGGAATCCCACATCAAGAAAGGAAGCCAATTCAACTCACAGAAGTGAGACAAAAAGTTGGGACTATCTCTTGTTTCTATGAGGTTGTAGAGACTTAACAAATGGTAACACACACTCGGGAGGCAGAGGCAGGTGGATCTCTGTGAGTTCAAGGCCAGCCTGGTCTACAAGAGCTAGTTCCAGGACAGGCTCCAAATCTACAGAGAAACCCTGTCTCGAAAAACTAAAAAAAAAAAAAAAAAAAAAAAATAATCACACAAGAACTCGCCTAATACCAAAGCCAGCACTATTCTATTATTAAACAAAAAGACCTTGTTTCACAATCCTGTTGCAACAGAAATACATCACCAGAAGAGTGAATATTAACAGAATAAGATGAAGACTAAATTATTACCCATGCCCACATAAAATAAGTTAAAGCATGTATCTAGTAAGGTGCAATTAGAATTCAACATAAGAAGATACTGTCTATTAATCATAATTTGTCAGAGACATAATCACATTTATGTAACTGGTGTATTCTTCTTATTCTATATATCTCATATATTCATTCTCCGATTGATCTATTATTACTGTAAAAATTTTGAATCAAAGGTGTAGGTAGATAGCTTGGGGAGGGGGAGAGGAGTTGGGGGAAGGGGAGAGGAGGGGGAGGAGGGGGAGGGAAATGGGAGGCAGGGAGGAGGCAGAAATTTTTTTCAAAAAATAAAATAAAATATGAAAAAAATTTCCTCAACGTTCTATAAATAAAATTCAAGGGGGGGGAAGAATGGTGAAATGAGAGTATCAGAACAGAGAACATGACAATATAAATACATATATGAACATTATAAAATGCCCACTGTACCCAATGATATGGTTAAGATATAAAAATATGTAATACAATCGTGCGCAGTGGCACATTCACGAATCCCAGTACTCCAGGGTGAAGGTAGGAAAGTTACGTTTGTGTCCAGCCTTACACGTATTATAATACACTATCTCAAGAAGCCAAGAGCTAGGGATGTCGTTCACTGGTAGAGTGCTTGTATATTGTGTGTAAGGGACTGATTGGATGCCCACTATAGTAAAACTCAAAATAAATAACAAATCTTAAATAAAGCTGAGTGCATTTCATAACGCTTTGAAGAGAAGAGAAGGAAGATCATAATTACTATTATTTCCATTCTCAATATTTTCCTGTGTTTAGCTTGGACAAGAATAAAGCGTATCAAAGGGTCTTCCGTTTTCAGCTGTGGAGTGATGGTGATCACCGCTACACATTTCAGCTTATTTCCATTTACCACAGCTGAGAGAAAACAGGAGCACAGAGTTTGGTTACATTTGCAGAACTATCCCATGTGGGAAATTGAAAAAAAAATGATTGCTATTTCTAGAAAGGGTTTATAATGATTGGTGAAGTTTGCCATTGATACACACAGACTATTCTTAAGGAGTTATCAATTTGATACAATTCAGAAAATTGTTCTGTAAGAGGGATAAGTTAAAAATATCTTCTGTAAATCTGGTTAGTCATATTCATATATCAAAGCTGTCCCACCTTTGTAGTAGAGTTTCGAAGAAAAGAAAGCATACAATATAGGAAAATTCAAGCTTTACAACTTCCGGTTAACAGAGAGATTGCTGAGGAATGGATACAGGGACTGCTGAACATGCATTATTTACCTTGCACAATAACCAATATAATGACGGCAGGAATTATATGAACAACCGAGAATTATCATAGAAAAGACACTCATTACCTCCCTTTCTCTTCAGAATATTATGAAGTGCACTGTTTTATTTATATATTCTTTCATTTATTTTTCCTTTTGCAATAGTGAGCATTCAACCAGGGCCTTGGACATGACATTCAGATTCTCTACCAATGCACTAAACAGTATGTAGGGTAATTCTAGACTAACATATATTTTTTTCTTACTGTGTTTGAGCTGAGACACCTTACAGAACCATGGGCAAAATGGTGGTTGTCCTCTTTCTCTTGATAGCTTGATAGTTCTCTCTCTCTCTCTCTCTCTCTCTCTCTCTCTCTCTCTCTCTCTCTCTCT
>NC_022011.1:90038469-90066970 GCF_000317375.1 Microtus ochrogaster
TTTGGAGCCTGTCCTGGAGCTAGACCTTGTAGACCAGACTGGCCTCAAATACAGAGTTCTGCCTGCCTCTGCCTCCTGAGTGCTGCAGTTAAGGTGTGCGCCACCACCGCCCAGCGATATTCCTTCCTCTTGTTGGGTCTGGTCGTACGATGTTGTAGCCAGTGTAGTTCAGTGGAGTGTGACCTTTGTTCTTCAGTGCTGGAAGAGCCCTGCTTCGGGTTTAGGGGGGTGTGTTCTATCAAATGGTGATTTTGATAAAGTCATTTATGTTTTAGTTTCTACAAATGGAGACAATAATTTGGCCTAAAATGTTTGTTTGAAGATCAAATGAAATGAATGCTGTAAGCTGAATGTAACCATATCTGACATATTATAAAGGCTTTATGTTTATGACCAACATAATTTTTCCAGTTCTATCCTATTTCATTTTTCAATTAGGCATATTCAATTGCATATTTTATATTAAAAACCCCAATGATCCTTAGTGGTTAGACATTCCCTAACAATGCTTCTCAAGCCTTAACATCATTTGCAAATTATTTACAAATACCCATATTTGTAAGTTGAGTTCTGACTCCAGCTTTCTGCTCTCTCTTCTAATCGGTATATGTTTTTCCCTCCCCGTTTCCCCCCTTTCTCGTTGCCAGATTCCTTAGATCTGTGTCCTCTCTGCAGTAAACCATCTATTTACAGACTCTCTTTTTAGGTAGGAAAAAAATGCGTTTTAAGTCCCTCCTGTTCTTCGTGTGTGAATTCCTTCATGTTGGAGCCTGGCAGTGCTTTGCATCTTCTCTGTTTCAACAACAGTTATACCCTCTAATCATTTCACATTTATAGGAAGATAATTCACACATGTTGATCGTGTGTTTATTCAACTGTATGTTTTTATTCATTTTAATAGTTTGATGCCTTCTATTTTTCAGAAACAAGGTAAAAAATCAGAGATAAAGAGATGAGAGAGGTCACAGAGACAAGAAAGCAGTATATTCTCTTTGTTGTTTACATTGTTGGGACTTTGGAATATTTTTGGCAGTGCTTTAATTTCTCCATGGGTAGAGGGAAGTTTTTATAAGGATGCTGTTTTTATTACAACGATGGAATAACTGGAGCCTTGTTCTGGACATGATTGATGATAGCCTTTCAAGGAGTAACCCAAATTATCAATGAGCAAGACAAAAGGGTGTGACTTTTCTTTTGCCACTTCAGCTGGATCAGCAATTACTTGATAGACTGTTGTTGTAAGTCATCCACTTGCACAAAGTAAAACGTTTAAAATTTTGGCTGTTTTAACATTGAAACAAATGAATATTTAAAATGTATGCAATGAATTTTGTTTGTTTATTGGGGAGTGGGAGTTTGAAGATTTTATGGCTACTATATTCAATATTGATAATTGGTCCTATTTCTTGTGTGGACATAGATTGTTTTCACTTACTTACTCTCTGATCTTAAGACATTTTAAATAACAATATGGTATTTCTTACATTTTCCTTGGGCATTTTTTGATAAGCGAACTAAAATAGATTTCTGTTAGCAAAGGCTGTTCATTCTTTCCTGGCTGCCCATACCTGAAATAGTCACACAGAAACTCTATTATTTGCAATACTGTTTGGCCAATAGCTTAAGCATATTTCTAGATAGCTCTTATATCCTAAATTAACCCATCTCCATTAATCTCTACATCACCACAAGGTCCTGGCCTACTGTCAAGAGTTCCTAGTGGCTCCAGCAGGGGAGTCTGTCTCCTATGGCAGACATATGGCTTTTCACTAACTCCGCCCACTTTCTCCTCCCTGCTTGAAATTCCTGTTTTACTTTATTCCACAATGTGATAGGTCCAAACAACTTCTTTGTTCATTAACCAAACATATTCACAGAATACAGAGGTGAATCCCACGTCAAATTTCTATTAAATTGAATTTAATAGCTGCTTCTATAAATGAACTTTTCTCCTTCTAAAAGTTGTTATTCATTGACTATCACATCATATGATAATAGGCAGTGCTATCAGAAAGAATAAAAATTCAACAATTGAGACAAATAATGTAACATGCCATTTGTTTGCTCCCTTAATTTGAATTATCTTATTCATTTCACACAATAGTGCTTTTACTAGCCATCTAAAAATGGCTAGTATTTAATTCACTTCCTTATGTAGAAAATAATCACTTGGACCTATCTTTTATTAATTGCCGATAAATAAAAGCATACCACTGACCTTTGCCCTCTCATAACTATTGTGCTGTGCTCTGTAAAAGATAAAATTTGCACTGGTGCAACTGTTTCAGTAGAAACAGTGTGGAAAAAATTCCAAGAAAGATGAAGTCAACGAAAACAATGCTGTATGTAGCATGTGCCCTAAGTTTACATAGCTTTGTTACTAACTGTACTTAATGCCTCAGAACTGTGATAGGACTATTTTTACTGATAAGCATGTTCATATTTCTTGTCATGTTCCAATCACTTCTTGTTTATCTCTGGAAATTTGATTCATAGATTTCCATGGACAATAAACACTGTGGGTACCCAAGTCTCTTGTGTGAAATGATATCATGTTAGCATATCACTATGAACATCATCTTGTGAAGTTCACATTGTCTCTAGGTTATTTCAGATACCTAATACATGCAAATGCTTTGCTGACAGTTGTTGCACTATAATTTTTTTAAAAAAAAATAACAAGAAAAATAAAAAATACACCTGCTCAGTACAGATACAATTGTAAAACATATTTTCTTTCAGTATTGGTTGAAATCTCTCCTAGTTAGGGTCTCTATTGCTGTGATGAAACACCATGACCAAACAAGTTGGGGAAGAAAGGATTTTTTGGGGTTTACTCTTCCATGTCACTGTTCATCATTGAAGGAGTCAGGACAGGAACTCAAACAGGGAAGGCAGGAGTTGATGCAGAGGCAATGGGGGAGTCCTGCCTATCGGCTTGCACTTCATGGCTTGCTCAGTCTGCTTTGTTATAGGGTCTAGGACCACCAGCCCAGGGATGGCACCACCTCAGTCTGCTTTGTTATAGGGTCTAGGACCACCAGCCCAGGGATGGCACCACCCACAGTAGCCTGCACCCTCTCACATCAATCACTAAGAAACTGTCCTAAATCTGGATCCCAAGGAAGCACTTTCTCAACTGATGTTTACTCCTTCTTTCAGATGACTCTAGCTTGTGTCTAGTTGACAAAACTATTCAGGACAAGTCCACAGATGTAAACCCCACAGATTCAGAAGATTGCCTGTACTAGTCTTTATAAAATATGTATTTTAAAATATTCCTTATAATATGAATATTGGTTCTTTAATCAAAATAATGCCCACCAAGGAAAAGGATTTCATTTTACAAAGGAGAAATCTGGGATACACAAAGGCGAAAAAATTGGCTGTTTTTGTATACTCTAATAAGGAGTATATTTAAGATCTACCTCTTGTCAGTTTAGCTACAGACTCTGGTCTCAACTCCAATATGTTTCCACTATGTCATTCTGGGATAGCACAAGATTTGCAAAGGTTTATAAAACTAACTGGACCTGACTTCAGGCAGTTCTTTATTTAGTATGAAGTCTGAGTTGTTAGGAAAAGCAAAATTTATTTCTCTGAAAACTCTTTTCAAATATTGGCAGTGTATGTCTTCCATATAAAAAGAAAAAAAAACAACACAAGACCGAGCTTGTGTGGTTTCTGTTTTTGATTAACTGGGGAGACAGGTGATTTCAGCACTTTGAGTTGGATGTAATTTAGACTTTCTTAAATAAAATGATGTTTTCCTCTGATATCCTGTTGTATTGATTGTGATGCATGTCCAGGTTCAAAATGATATAATGAAAAACAATAAGAACCTTTTTTCTTAACACTGATTCATAGTGTGCTTGAAGTTTCCTGAGTAACAGGTGACTCTCTAGAGCTGGAGTCCCTAAAACTCACGATTCTGTTGGCATGAGGGACTGTTCAGCAACATTTGCATTTGGCATGGTGTCTGTTTCAGATGTCCCCACATCTAACCTAAGAATCCTTTGTACACAACCCTACTGAGTAATTTAAAAATGAATTTTAAATAAATAGTAACCTACTGGCAAGTGGAAAATTACGTTTTCTTCAATGGAGCAGCACTGTTTATAACACCCACACACCAGGGCAGGCCCAAGGCCCAGAAATTGTGTTGACTAACACAAAATTACCTCCATTTTTGTTTTTGTGGTTTATGTGAGAGAGATATAAATATATAGATGATAGATAGATAGATGGATAGAGATATATGATGGATAGGTAGATAGATGTATAGAGATAGATAGATAGATAGATAGATAGATAGATAGATAGATAGATATAGATAGATAGAGAGTTGGGTGAGAAGTATCTGGGAATAGTGGAAGAGAAATAAGTAAGAACATTATGAAAATATACAAATTAAAGAAAACAATGTGGTTCTTCAAGTAGAAGGCAGGTATTGTATCAGGCAGGGTCAAGGAGGGAGATACTGTGTGAAAATATAGAATGGTGATATTGAAAATATTTAGGAATCAGAATGACTGTTAAGGTGTCTTAGAACCAACTGATGGATCGAGTTCCCTGAATCAGTTTCTTCAAGGTTGATAAGTTACATTCCCTTTCTTCTGTTTTGATGTTTATTATTTTACATTGCATTTACTCTGCTGTACCACAGAATATGAGGACTCACTTCCATCAAAACATCCTACTTTATTTGTTGATCCATGTTTCCTTCTCCAGCACTCATTTTTCTTCTCAGTCTCTAGAGAACAAAATTCTACTTTCAACTTTAATGAGACGAAACCTTTTAGATTCGACATATGAGTAAGATCGTGCAGTGTTTGTCTTTCTGTTCCTGGCTTATTTCATCTAACGGGAGTTTATTTAAAAGAGAAGGTAATTAAGCTTTTGGATGTGCTCAGAAGTGAGTCAGAGGTGAAATGGTAGATAATGATGTCTTAGAGGTCTTTAGAAGTTCACTGGATTAAAATGGATTCAGTAAGTAGGCAGCTGGCAGGAAGTGGAAAACATGAATTTTACAGGTTGGTTTATTAATATAACTTCTATAGTAATATAATAAAAAATAGAAAACATGAAATTCAAACTTTTGAGAAAAATAAAATTGTGGTGTTTTAGGATTTAGTTGTAGAAATTAAAACATTCTTTTATTCACAGACCTTTAAAATTATCTTTTTGTATTAAATGGTATCTCAGAAAATAATTTTTACCTTCTTTTATTATAGTCTATTGCCAGGGATAGGGAAATAGCACTTCTCATAAGTTACATACTCAGCAAACTTAAGAACCTATATTTGATTTCCAGCCCCCATGGAAAAGCCCGGGATGTGGTGCTTGTATATTCTCAGCACTGTGGGGCAGAGGCTGCGAGCTCACTGTTGGGCTTTTGTTTGCTTTTGTCAATGTTTCATAACCTGGAGTTATCCAGGAAAATTGAGACTTAATTGAACAATTATCTCCATCATATTTCCCTGTGTTAGAGTCTATCTGACATTGTGTGAGGGGCCAGTCCACTGTAGATGCTACCACTCCTGTGGAGGTGGTCCGTGGTTAGATAAGAGAGCAGATTGAATAAGTCAGTCAGCAATGTTCTTCTATTGTCTTTGCTTCAGTTGCTGCCTCCAGGCTCTGGCCTTGAGGTCCTGTCTTAAGTGATGGACTATATAAACTGTAAAATAAAATAAACCCTTTCCTCCACAAGTTGCTTTTGGTCGTGGGTCCTATTATAGCAATGGAAAACAAATGACGACAGGAAGAGCATCCCTGGGGCTTGCTGATTATCCCAGAGAGCTAGATTGAACAGGCTTCAGATCAACGAGAGACCTTGTATCAACCCAAATAAGGAAGGCAACACCTGAGGTAGAATGGTCTCTGCACACTTGATGTTGTGCACAGACCTACATGAAGACACAAGCACATTCTAAAGTATTTACTGTCTGGCTTGATCGAATTGTATATATTATCCACTAAACTTGAACTCTGTCAAGAAATATTGTGGGTTCTGGAATAATATACTCATAATATATAGAATCAAAGTCTTGTTTAGTGAACATCCAGTACAGTGTTTTAGCCATGGTAGCTGCTCTACAAACATGTTTGTACAAAAGGTAACTAGAACACCTGCTTGCCTTCTTAATGGTCGCGTATTACAAAGATATATTGTTGGTTGCTTTCTTAGCTACAAACACAAATACAGGAAAAGGCAGGGTGGTGTATCTCAGCCTGGTAATGCATCCTTACCTCACGAAGCTCGGCAACCCTGAAAAGATGTTCAGACACTTGCCTCTACTCAATCTCAGGAAAAGCTTGTATCAGCTCAGACTCACATATTTTTCCTGGAAGGAACTGGCTTCCTGCTTCGGTGTTGAGGTGGTTGCTTATGTACCATTTCAAACAGGAACCTAACATTTTCAAAACAGCAACACAACATACCTTCCACTTCACAGCTTGAGTCTGGTGTAAAATGTTTCATTTCTGAGAACCTAGCTCCCAAAGAAGACCTATTTATCTCATATTAAGACAATTACCGACAAATGAGACATGATAAAAACATTCCTGTCTGCCTATCAAAAGTCTTTTCAGCAGGGCACAGAGGAATCTTCCATTTCTTTTGATGACCAGTAAATATTTCAAAAGGGCTAAGTATTCATAACTTAATATAAAGCATATGTTGATGCTGATTGAAACTGTCGGTGGTGACTTTAAAATTCAGAGGCTTAAATGGAATGATTAAAGAAGGAAGTAGATGATCAAGTTTCCCGAACACCTTCTAGAGCATGACTATGTAATTCGATTAATGTTTGCTAATGTATGTCAAGCTGGACATTTGACTCATAAGTGCAGAAATGTTTGGAAGCTAAGTGCAACAGGCCACTCTGGTAGAAGTCTTTGAATAAGTTGCTGGTAATTTAAAAACGAGTACTGTGGTTTTCAAAGTTCCAGTTGTATAAAGGTATTAGAAGTCTGAACACCTATAAAATATATGGTGAATATTCTTAAAATATACCTCCAAAATTTTCAGATACTTTTTAAAAATGACATTCCCATTTTTGTTTTTAATGCCCAAGGATAAAAGATGGATTTCAATTTTTTTATCTTGATTTGAGGAAAGAGTTCCCTGGACATTGTGGGGAGTCATTTATTACACCTCAACTCAAAGGTCCAATTCGATTAGACCTTGGCAAATAGACCTCACAGCGAAGCTGCCTACGACACTGAATTTCTCTGGCTAGAAATACTCTCTTATCATCATTAAGAAGTGTAAATGGTGTATAAAAAGCAAACTGATAGGAGCTGAAGGATTTTATGTCCTGTTCTCACACTATGCCCTGTCTCTCGCAGAGTTCACAATAGCTGCGCTGTGAACTTTATCGGTATCATATGCCCACAATCCAGCCAAGAAATTACCATGGTCCTAGAATAACCACACAGGCCACTTCTGCACCCTACCTGTACTGATAGAAAGAACTTGAAGGACAGTGCAATTTCATACTTTTATAAAAATTGAGTGGGTTTTCTTTTAGGCTTGTTATCTTCTTTTCTCTTGGATTTTAATGTGATGTTTGCTTAAAAATAAGCAAAATGTTAGTACTTAGGTGTTAATATATTCTTTAAGGAAGTTTGCACAATGTGTACATGCCCAACTTTTCAGGAAGAGTAAAAGAACAATTATGCCTTCAACTCTTTTACAAGCTAAATTATAGAGAAATAATTTGGTTATTTATAGTTTGCATAAATTAAACGATGCAGTGAGGGTCATTACATACTCGCCGCCCAGAAGATACAGACTTGATCCTAAGACTAGACTTCACTGTATGTTTAACTCTGACACTGTGTTATAATTCTAAGCAGTGTGTCCTTTTTGTAAGATTGGATGTTCTAGAAATCTGTACACTGCAAACTTTATTGTGACTGCTTATAATCATATAGAACTAGATTTAAGTTAAAATATTTTGATACCATTCCAAAAAGTCCCATTGACTAATCCTTCTTGAGTCAACTTTAATGATCTCATAGACATTTACTTGCACTTTGTGTTAATCATTTAAGTTTCTTAGATTTATATCCTACTTTGTGTCTCTGTTTCTGTGATCAAACACTAACCTAAACTAACTTGGGGATGAGAGGATTAATTTCATCTTACAAAGTCACATCTCTCATCCAGAGATGTCAGGGCAGGAGCTCAAGGCAGAAACCTGGGTTGAAGAACTGAAGAAAGGCAATGGAAGAATCCTGCTTATTGAATTGCTCCCCATGACTTGTTCACCTTGCTCTCATGTAGAAACCTAGGACTACCTGCTGAGCATGGCAAAACCCACAGTGAGCACCCCATCCCTCCCCACACACATCAACTATTAGTTTGGAAAATGTCCAACAGACTTGACCACAAATGGAGGGAATTCCTCAATTATGGTTCACTTCCCAGGTTTTTCTAATTTGTTTAAAGTTGACAAAGACACTACCTGGCACAATGTCCAAACCTAGAATTTTTTCTGTGTTAAATTTGCTATGATGTTTCTTCTGTACCTTTTCATTAGAAATATATTATAGGAACATAAATTAGCCTACCTATCGGTTCACAACTCTGGGATCTAGAATGTTAGGCTCAGTAAAAATTAGTCTGCCCTAATTCTTACTATAGCTAGTTTTTAGAAAGACAGTATTGATTCCACAGAAAGCAAGGTGTTTGATTCTTATCGTGTGGCATGGATATGAATTTTCTCCTAAGGATAATAAAAACTCCATTGAATTTACAGAATGAGGTAAAAAAGATAGTCTATAAATACATTTGATACTCAAAATCTGCCATTGGTCCATCGATAGGGGAGAGTGGGGAGCAGGAGAAGGAGATGGAGGGAAGGAGAGAGAGAGAGAGAGAGAGAGAGAGAGAGAGAGAGAGAGAGAGAGCACTCTAGATTGTGCTTGTTCCCGTTCTTTCCTGCTTAAGTCTTCTTCACCTCTCTTTAAACTGTGCTTTCCTCTTATACTTTAAAATTGGCAGAAGATCAAAAATCTATTTTTAGTGTGCTGTTTGCTCTATATGTTGATAAAGCAACATACAAGAAAAAAAACATGTCAATCTCAGAGTGGAAAAGACAGCATTTATTATTTTTTATCTGAATTTAGAACAGAGTTGCAGTCCTCACCTGAAATGAAGTACAGAGTAAACTCAGAATGTTGGACAATGGCTCTTTTCCAATAAAATTCATTAAAAGGTGACTTTTATTTATCTTAGTTATAGTCTGATTCTCAGTGAGATGTGCAAAGTTGTAGGCAAGACGGTACGTTTGAGCCAGAGAGCCCCATGGGTAAACAAACGGTCATATGTATGTCTGTCAAACACATACCATTTCAGATCAAACACCTCCTTCAAGAGCATGCTTCTATGATTGAGCTCAATCTGAAATCCGAAATATAATAAGGTTCAAGACCATACTTACACATTTTTCATTTATTTACCTTTTTTGTTTTACAATATTAGGAACTGAATCCAGGATCTTGCACAATGTTGATCAACTGCTATACTTGCTGAATTCCGTCTTCAGCCCTTTTAGTTGGCTTGTTTTAGCAATGCATTCCTTCTTCATTTCTGCTAAGAAATGCAGTGCGGATGACTGTGGAGGTGAGAGTTGGGGAATAGGTGCTCTTTCAGCACCTCCTTGCCAGAATTCTTCCTCCGGCGGCGCCGTTTGGGGATATGACTCATTTCTCTCTGCACTGAAGATGCTTGGCAGCCTGGCTGTCATGGACTGGGTACCCTGGGCCATGCCCTGTGACACTACCATCATTCAGTGCAAGGAGACCTGTGTTCACTACTCTAGAAAATAATTGGAAAACAGAACTACCCCAAATTTTGTTTGTTTCTGAAATTAAATCAATTAAACAGAGGTGGAATAAAGCAGATATAGAATAAAAATTTCCACATCAGTAGCTATCAATACGTTCTTATTAGATCTACGACCTGTGTTAGCACTCAATATCTAGTAAATGGCATTAATTTATGGCAGCAAATATAATGTTCTAAAAGTTTTAAGAAAATATGAAAAAAATCATCAACCATGTTGTATCTGACTAGTTATAAGACCATGACAAACAAAAAACAGAATAAAAAGTCATTCTATTTTTAATTGTAAACTTTGGGGATTCAAATTTTAAAATTAATTTTATTGGTAAATACTCAAATATCCCACCAAGGCATCAAATGTATATCCCTAAACAGAAGAAAACACAAGACTGAGAACCACTCAAGTGCAGAAGAATGAATGACTTTAGGTCCTCTCTATCTCAAAACGCTATGGACTGTGTTTCTTCATACAGGGAATTAGATTTGAAAGAGGTAGAGAATAATGGTGAAGTGGAGGAAGCTGTGAAAAATTGTCCTATGTTTTCAATTTCATCTCTCTTTTCACTCTTAGTCTTGAGGGTGATTTATCCGTGTATAGAAACAATATCTCAGACTCACTTTTATTGAGATTAGGTTGAGCTTTAGGGCTGATTTCTCACACTTCAATCACCAGAAATATGCAAAAACTATGGAACTTTACCAATTTAAGGAAGTGTTTGAGATTAAAAGTAAATTGTGTTCTATAATCATGGGACAGAATAGAAAGTTATTCTTTAATTTAAACTTCATATTCACATTTTAAAATACTTTGCCTCAAAATTAGCCTTATTTATGGAAATGCTGTGTGTGCTATGTTAACTTCAGTAGGTTATAACATATACTATTTTAAAAAAAAATCAAAACTATGAATTCCTTTGCACGGTCCGCAATGAAGATGATTTACATTTCTTGATGTTCCTGTAGGACCACATCACTTATCTGCTCATACTACTTGTCCTTTTGTTTCCACCATGGTCACGCAACAAGAACTCGGGGGGAGGGAGGCTCACAATTTGCAGGAATGAAGCAGATGTGCTGAATGACATTGCTTGACATTGGCTTTGAGTCATTGTTTATCAGTGGGGAACATGAGGTGCAGCAAGGTATGGTAAACATTGATGGTTCTCCGGGGAACGGAGCTGTCACTGACGTTGAAAGGAATAGTGAGGACTCAGGAAGGACAAAGATGCCACAGTGATAAGGCAGAGTGATATGGAGGCTGACAAAAGCGAAGCCTAAGTGAGCAGCTGGTACATGTAGGTGTGTATATATACATCTGTCATTATTGCACCCCATTAGGGAGATTGCTTCATTTGCATGGATGAAATCCACTTATAAAATAGCTCGCCGATTAAGAAGCATTCACTTCATAAGAGAATGCAAAGCTCTTTAAATGAATCTTACCAGTTGCCTTCTCTTTTCAAATATCAAATGCCACTGTGATGCTTCCATGATGGCATACAATTATATCGAAGCCTCCGGGCACAGTGCAAGTGCTGAACGGTTTAATCAAGTCGACAGTATTAGAGCATATTTCTCAGCAATGTCTCCCTTTACAATCACGTCTGCTTGCACAGATCCTTCTGTGGTGTTTAGCTGACTTTTCTCCATCTCTGTAAGGCTCGCTGATTTTCCCTGAATGATCTTATTTAGGTCGACATTCTTTAGGGTCTGATTCCTCTCAACAGGATGTTGTCAAGCATGTCTACACAAGAAAGCCTATTGTGACCTCTGGAAAATTTAGTTTACCTCAACTTTAACCGCTTCAGATGAACCCTTGTGATTTTCTGTTCTTCAGACTCTACTTATCAGCAGCTTGCCCTCTACAAAGTAATTAAACTATTCTCTCAATGTCAAAGGAAGACTTAGGAGTATGGGAAAAACTAAAAGCAAAGAAGCAATTGTGTTTTGATGGCCATCTTTTACACAAAAGTGGCAGATGTGTGATATTTTTCCTACTATCAAAGAACAAGTTTTGAGTGTTTAAAGACATTTGTGACATATGTATTGACCCAAAATACTTGTGACAGATTTTAGAGATATCTATCACTTTAATGAAGATGTGTATAACTGGAATCAGTAATCTTGGGTCACCATTGTCTTAGGGGTTCTTTACTGTGATGAGTCACCATGAACAGTTGGAGAGGAATTGGGTCTGTTTGACTTAAGTTTCCATTCATCATTGAAGGAAGTCAGGACAGGAACACCAACAGGGCAGTAACCTGTAGACAGGAGCTGCTGCAGAAACCATGGAGGGTGCTGATTACTGGCTTGCTTTCCATGGCTTCCTCAGCCTGCTTCTTTTGGAACCCAGAACCACCAGCCGTGGGATGGCACCTCTCACAAAGGGCTGGCTCCTCCCCCATCCATCACTAATTAAGGAAATGTCTTACAGCTGGGTGTTATGGAGGCTCCCTGCTTTCACATGATTACTTGGGTCAAATTAAAACAAGAGTGGCTAGCACAGACAAGCATTGTGAAGTCACAGCTCTATGTTGAGAGTGATTCAGCATTTGGTTGGACTTGTCTGTGGATGGTTGGACTTGTCTGCCCTCTCTGGTATCTAAGAATGCTAGGATGTTTACTCACATATCATTGTAGTAAAATTATAAATGACTCACAAAAAGGAAGATTTTTAAGACAAAATAATTTTTAAAATTATATATTCTAACATGTTATCCCATGCAAATTGTTGGGAAATCAGCATGTAGGCTGAACTGAATACCCTTAAAATCAAGTATAACAAGAATTAATTGTCACATAAGGCCACTGCTTATCATGAGGGAGACTAAAAAATGAAACAGGAGCTTTGGTCCCTGAAGTTTGCAATGGGTAGAGAAAAGCATGAACTACAATATCAAATAGAAAGAAAAATTAATTAGTAGTTATCAAAGAGTGGCATGGCTTTTATTTAAACATACTTTTTGTTTGTTCATAATGAAGTATTGTAATATTAAGTAAATAATCAAATATCCAAATACCTTTAGTAATTACCATCTTTCTAATTTTTAGGCAAAGATGGTGGGTCAGATGCCTTTAGGTCATAATATTCTTAGCAGCATACAATGGCTTTTATTATTTCTTACTCAAGTCTTAAGATGATTAAAGTAGTGTAATATAAATACTTCCCATTTTTGCCTGGGAAAATAAATGATAGATCAGATTCATAATAGTTGTTGTTTATATTCTCAACTTTTATATTTCAAATACATGTAAAACACTAAAAACAAGTAAAAATTATATCAATTGTTAAAGTCTTCATTTTCACTAATACGATAACCCTTGGTTAAACTCACTGTGAATGCTGAGGGTTTTTTTTTTTTTTTCTGAACTTTCCACTTCTCCTTTGGGCCTTACAGTCTCTCTTAAAAGGTGGGATTTTCTGAATTGTACAAGTAACTGAATTGTTAAAGCTGTTGTCTCCCCATTTCACCTTGATCGCGCCACTTTCTTCTTTTTTGGCAGACATGGTTTGACCCAGTGCCTTTCCTGCCGAGCAAATATAACAATGATTCTTCTCATTTTTGTTGTTGGTTACCCTCTCATCTTCATCTCCAACGCTTTTATAATAAACTTCTGGCGAATTCAGAATGTGAGCTGGTTTCTGTAAACGTCTTTGTTCTTTTGAGTCATTTTTCCTCTTTAATCTCGGAACATACTCATGGTTCCTCATGCGATAAATAACAACATTATGTTAGGATCAGGTGCCCCATTTGTCTAAAGCCCAAATGCTATTTCAAGAGTTCACCACCAACAACAGTGTGTGTGGACTGAGACTCCTTTCTGATGGAACCACCTTGTCAACTGGATCCGTTCCGCATCATTAATCATTACTACTACAAATACAAGTCTGTTTTGGTCCCTGGCCTCAGTCTCCAGCTCTACTTCATATGGCCTCAGAAATGTTCGTTATTCATAGGTCTTCATTTGGTCAAATGACTCCCGATGGAGCATGAGAGAACCAATTGTTCTCTGAGGGGTTGGGTTTTAAGCTGTTTTGAAACTCCAAATGCCGGATCACTGTTTAAGTTGTATTCTAAGTACTTGGCAATGTGTGTCTATGGATTAATAGTTTATCTTTATGCCACTGACATCAGAAGCAGAGGCGTGAGGGAATGAAGAGAGTTAAGCGCTGCTGTCATGCAGGTCTTGCAGGCAAGTCATTTTTTTGATTCATTTTATATAAGAGCAAGATAGTGCTTCTTAAAATTTCCATGCGTAAAACCATATACACCTCCACACAATACAGAATTTCTGACCCGTGTCAGAAAAACCACCTGCACATCTGGATGTTCAGTGACTTCACAGGAATTGTAGGTAGGGTCACTTGGGGGAATGGCAAATACACTCCCAATGTACTAGAGAAGAACAAGACTCACAGAAGAGATGGTTTACATCATGTTTTATGTCTGTGAAATTGCCCTAATTTTCCTTATGAATATGCCTGCTTGTATTTACACATTTTAAATTGCTTCTTTCTGTACATGCTAGATCAGGTTGCTTATTTCCCCCACATACAGCACTCAAAATAAGAACATGGCTAAACCTTGGTAAAGAATTTCATAACGTCACAGAATGTATTACGCACAAAATGGACTTTGAACACACTGTGGTTTTATTAGTGGCATTTGTGTTTAGTTAGACAGATCTTGGTCTGTTTTACAACTTTCTTCTCTAAGTGCCATGAGAACATTGTGAGGTGAATCCCTCAGGAGTTCACAAACATGTCTGAGGATGAAGGTAGTAAGTAGTTGAAGCAAAATTAAAGTCTGATGCCCCTACCTCCGTGCTTACTTCACAATGTCAGATGGTAGTATTTGCTCTGTGACTGTATTGTGCGCATTGGTCATTTGCCTTAGACCATTTTTAGTAAGTGAGTCAAGTATTTAAATATTAACTATTTCTATTTGACCATAGTAAATCATATCCATGTGAATCTAAAACACTAGAATTTTGTGTTTTGTAGTTAGATGTCTTTCATGTGACTGCTAAGCAATCTGGATCTCAATATTCCTGTGTTGTGTATCACTATTCTTTGAATGGAAAGAGCTCTATGATTCTAACCAGCAGCTGGCACTATTTGATGTTTGGTGATATCGTTGGTTGGGGGAGGTGGCTATATCACTAGGGTTTTTCTCTATTATAGGTATAAAGATCATGTTTCATGAATACTACCATTTTAAGTGAATGAATTCTGCCAGGGAGCTCAGGGCTTGGAAGCAAGTTATTGCCTAGTTATTCCTTCTGATGAGGTTCCAGGCCCAGTGAATGTCTTCCTTGCAGCCTTGTGAACACTAAGCTGATGACTCATACGAGCCAAGCCTGGCCTCCAGACCCTCACAAACTGAGCCGGTGAGTGTGGGTCCTTTAATCCACTAACTTTCAGGGGTCCTGTTAAACAGAACTGGAAAGTGAGCACAGCTTCTGTTTCATTTTATCCTTTAAGCTTTGTGACTGATATCTAGCTGGGTACTGAACTTATCTGTTGGAAGTATGTATAAATAAACACAGCATTTTCTAAGTCTTAAAACCACATCTAAATGAATATGACTGTGTTTTATTTGACTGCCAGTGGGTATAGTAAGCAATTAATTTTTCTGTCTTTTGCTCCTTTTAGCCTCTATAAACCTTTCATTTTCTGAACAGACTAAGCATAACCGAATGCCTCAGTGAGCCTATTCTATATTAGCTATTTTATTTACTTTATGTTCCCTGCAGTGTTTCTTAAAAATCTTTTCAACATCTGGTAAACACATTCATAATACTTTCCCCCTCTTATTTATACACACAAACATTCCCTCAAGTTCATTAAACTCAAGCTCAGGGGAGCTCTTGTTTCTTCAGCACTCTGGCTTAGAGTTGTGCTTGTCAGATGACTGAGAAAAAAGAGGCCACAGCCAGTAAGGCTGCAGGCCTCAGACAGCCTTCATCATGCCCTTATTTTTCTAAGGGCCCCAAGTGGAATATCATGTTTAATGTTCAAATAAAGTCTGAGGATGCAATGCAATTCATAGAGAAACTGGGAGAGAATATCAGTGCAGAAAGGACCAGGAGCCCGGGAGTGCAGTTCTGAAGACAAAAAAAGCACCAGAGGGCCAGTGTCCTCGTCATCCAGGTCTGAGGGCTGAGAACTAGGGGCCTGTGAGTGAAACCTCAGACAGAGAGGAGATTTATCCTTCCTCTCCCGCTGCGTTCAATCCATGCCCTCAACAGATCAAAATAAACGTCTGAAAAGGGGTAGCCATTTTTCTTTCATCGTGGTGAGAGATTCTCATCATACATTCCAACAACATATCGCAGATGACTAAATGCCGAGCAGCTTGGAGAATTCATCTGTCCTCTCTTGAGCCAGACACTGGAGAAATCTTCACAACCAAACATATACAGTTACCCATAGTTCCTTCCTGTCTGAGAGAGTAGAGTTTCTTTTAAAAGCAATGGAAAATGTGACTATGAAATGACATTATTATTGATATTGGTAATGGATTAGCAAATACATTCAAACACTTCCAGTAGTAATTTGAATACAGAAATTTCTTTACTTTTAATCCTTAGTAGTACAGGTATTTGTGTGTTACAGATGTGTATATGTGTGCGTATGTGTGTGTTGTATATGTGTGATGTATATATTCAAGTCCATGTAAAGGAGTATGTGTGTTCGTGTGTGTACTTGAAGGCCAGAGGATAGTATTAGGTTTGCTACTAAGGCATCTTTCTAGTTTTTTGTTTGTTTGTTTGTTTGTTTTTACGAGATAGGGATTTTAGGGTTTCCCATTGGGCTGCTGCTCACAGAGTAAGTACTTGGAACCGGCTAGACAATCTCAGGCATTCTAGTCTCTCCATCTCCTCAATGCTGGGATTCTACAAACCAGCCATCACTCCTGGTGGGGATGCAACCGAGGTCTTCACGCTGCATGGCAGGCCCTTTAGTGACTGAGCTCTCTCCCCACTCTCTCACTGGCTTTGGAAATCATTCTAAAGTGCAAAAATCCCCAAGTTTGAGAAGAGATGTGGAACTGTGTCATTAGAAGAGAGAATCTAACAAGTTGCCATGATGCCTGAGACAGTAGAACTGCCAATGTAGAAAACCGTGTATTTCTCTGCATTCTGAGGCTGATGAAGCGCCAGGGTGCCGACGGGCAGGCGCATCTGATTGGCTAGTTGAGTGACATTGCAGATTTCAGAGTCTCCTGTCAACTCACTGCCAAGATGCTTTCTGGGTTTCAGTAATAATGATAAATAAAAATAAGTATTGGTTATTTATTTAATGCCGCCAACAGCCTTCCAGAAACACTGAATTAGGTTATACTTCTGCTTGAGCTCCTTCGGTGGGCTCTGGTGACAGGTTCAGTAGGAACACCTTAGGACGGGGATGAAGTCCTTCATGACCTGGCCTCACATCATCTGCTCAGTCTCACCCTCTCCCACGCTCCCTCCCCACATTATCTTTCAAGCACTTGTTTCTAAAGCTCAGACCTTTTTCACCTCATCACATGCCTGACAGTGGGATCAACAATTCCTCCTGCTCCTGAATCTTTCACTGATATGCTTTGCAGAAGGAAAAATCTCATGTCCTTTTTCCTGACTCATCGAGAACAGCCTGAAGGTTTGGCTGAAGCCTCCCATCGCCATATCCCACCTACCTATGTGTTTCCAATAATGCATTTTTAAAAGTACCTTGATTTATGACTTTCTTGATGCTCTTACTATAAAAACCTCAAACTGCTATCAAGTTGGAATAAGTAATTTGCCATAATCTGAATTTCCAGACCGTGGTTACTCATATTTGGAATGACAATAAACCATCTCTGAGCCCTATTGCGGTCAGATTCAAGCAGGGGAATGACATCAGGTGGTAGAATTAGGATCTAGAGAAGAAAACCAGCAGTGTGGATGAGAAAGCAGTCAGCTGAGATTTCAGAGGCATGGGCGAAACATCAGTAACGAAACGGAGGTTTTGAGAAGGAATAATCCAGCAGTGTTGGAAGTGAAGATTAAGAACAGTAGAAAGCATCACTAACAAATTAGATGAAGCAGAAGAAGAAAGAAGATGAGGTATGGGCAGTTAAGATGAAAACATTGTGTTCAAATAGTCATTAAGAGAAGATTCAAGCTTAATCACAACTTTCAAGAATTCTGGGCATGATGGAGAGAGCTTTTTAAACAGCCCAGGATAGAAGGAGGTAATATAGAAGTTGGGGGTGAGGAAATGGTGGTGAGAATATACTGTATAAATATTTATTTTTCAGCACAAACAAAAAAATAAAGAAAGAAAAACAAGTTAAAGTCTTGGGAAAATTATCCTTTGAAATATAGTAGACTATTTCTGAAGTTTAGGGGAAGACAGGCCTATACATATCAAGCAGGCATGACCAAGACACATCATTAAAATACTTAAAATCACAGAGCAAAGAGACAACAATGAAAGGTTCTAGAGATAAAAGCTAACACTCAGAGGCAAAGTCATCAGAATGGCATCAGCCCGCTCAGCAGGAAACCCAGAAGTTAAGAAAAGGAGGCATCAAATGATACATTTCAGTCTGTAAAGGTGAGTAACTGACAACTGGCATTATTATAGCTAGCAAAGCAGTATTTTATAAATTGATATAGAAATAAGGTAAGCCATGCAATACAAGCACAGTTTATAGCTAATGAAGCCAGCATTATGTAAGATCAATAAAGGAAGTCTGCACGTAGAAGAAGTAAAAGACAGCCATAACAAAAGAACAGAGAAAAATGCAGCTCAGGACCAGATTAATAAATGACAACTAGAAAGAAATAAAAAAAAATGTATTATTTAACCAGTAAGCCTCTAAGATAAATAAAGAGGAAAAGAAAACAAAAAAACAAGCAATATGGAGCAGGACAAAAAATTAAAAATATATAGGATAAGCACATATCTCTCAGTTATAACCTAAATGTTAATGATCTCAGTTCTCCAATTAATAGTTGAAGATTGGATTATTGGATCAAAACATAAGATACAATTTCAACTATTTCTTGCTGTTAATAATCTCATCTCATTGTCAAGAACCAATGAAATTAATCGAACTGTACAGAATATTCGACTTACCAGCCACAGAACCTGGTTGATTCCAATTTTCAATATATAATATTTTCTATAAAAATATTTTATAAATGCCGAATTCTGCTTATTCATTACTTCCTCATACCTTGTTTTAGTTCAAGGATCAATGAATCTTTATTTTTTTAATATATTATTTGGAGGGTTATTTTAAGAGAGAGATTTGTCAGTCAAGTTTTGAAATCTTAGAACATAGTCAATGTTAGGCTTTCCCTTTTACATCTTAAAGTATCATTTGCCACAATGGTGTTCTATTTCCTTAAGAGGTCATTTTTAGAGAGTAAAAAAAGTCTCTGAAAATCTAAATTTGCATATAGAGAGATGAAAGTGCAATAATGAAAACAATTATAAGGCATCTGGTTGGTTATGGAAGGGAAAAGTTATTTGAGGCGTTTTTCTGCAAATGCTCTCTAGACTACCAGAAAAACTGTCAGATAATATTGAAAACCTAAGAAGATTATTATTTTTCTCTTACAGGACCAGAAGGAATGTGTCTATGCCTTTTATGTACACAGAATCAATTTAGACTCTTCATATGTAAATAGGCTTTATATGTCTAAAAAGGAATGTTCTCGGTGTGGTCAATGGTAGCCTCTTATATTTAGCAAATACTTAACGATGCAAAGGACAGTTTTACATCAGTGGCTGGGAGTTGTTTTATATGGACAAACCAGAAAATGGCTGTCTTGAAATATATCTGAACTACAGGTCTTCATTTTTATCTGTAGGACTCTATTTTAGCATTGGAAGGCTCAGTGGTGATTTTCCAAGTCCGAGATCTTGGAAAATAACACAAGTTTGTTTCTTTCAATTATGAAATTCTGGTACATTTTAGAGAAAAGTGTACCTTATTTTGAAGTAGAAATTCTGTTATTTAATATAAGGCTAAAGGATAAAACTGCTTGAATATTTCAATTACCTTATGCCCTTGACTGACTCAAAATTTTAAACTGTATTTGATTTTGAAAGCATCTTCAATACAAAGTTATCCGTTTGAATCGTTTCTTCTATTAAGTTATAATTTAGATAGTTTGTCTTTGACTTACTCAATTTTCCTTCATGCCTTTTTATACTGGTTAGCTTTAATACTTTTTGAATATTAGTATTTAATTCATTTGCTTTGTCTACATAAAAACTTACTCTCATGCAGGATTTTGCAAGAGAACTAAAAATAATATGTAAAAGCCTAATGAGACATGTCCTAGCTCTTTCTGTGATGTTTGCAATTACTTAAGACAAAGAAATGTCAGGTATCAGAAAGTAATTTAAGAGGGATTTGATGTGATTATGAAGTCTTTCCAAATTCCCTGATTTCATACCATCAAGTGATTACATATCCTTTTCATTATTCCTGGCCTATGGACAGAATGTGTTTGCTTTATCCTCATGGTTGGTTGGGGTAATCTAAAAGTTCACACACAATAAATAAAAATATCAAAAACCAAAGATCAAAGTTACACAGACACACACACAGACACACACACACACACACAGACACACACACACACACACATACCTATTATAATGTAGAGTACTATCCACATATGACAAATGGCATTTTTCTCTTTGTGTGAGATTACCTATTAATGATCATCTACTGCATAGCTTAGCTACACTGATCATTACAAACTAAAAATTATTTGAGTATTAAGAAAAATTGGTTGAAGAATTTTGATAAATACATAGCAATTTATGTCTTCAATTAGTTTAGGCGTTGATCTACTTCATATTTATCTATGTGGTAAACAATAATGTTGTTTAAACATGAACATTTCAAAGATTGAATCTAACATTGAAACATTATATCTAAAGGAGTTGGATTGCTTAGAGAAGACTTGATTATTAACATTTTTATTAAAACTTTGTAGTGCTTAATTTCTTGGTATAAAACCACTTTCACTCCTGTAATTATAAAATTTTTACAAGAACATATAAACAAAAGTTGATTATTTTCTTATTAAGATGATACTTAGTGACTGAAATGAATAAAGAAATGCCCAATATTGTGCCCATGATTAATCATACCTTCCAGTGAGAAGTCTATATGTGAATGAAGCTATTTCTCTCCCTGATAACAAAAGAGAACTCTGTTTTATTCTATTTTCCCCAGTTCTTGAGGTAATATTTTTGCCAAACAAACCACTTATTTTTCTTTTAAAAGATTTATTTTTATTATTTTTAATTACTCACAGTGGTGTACCTGCATATGATCATGTGCACTACAGAGGCCAGAAGCTTCTTGATCCCCTTGAGGGGGATTTAGAGATGATTGTAAGCCACCTGACCTCGGTGTTTGGAGCTAAACTCAGGTTGTCTAGAAGAGCTTAGAGTGCTCATGAGCACTGAGCCCTCCTTCTGTCCCCGTTAGATC
This sequence comes from Microtus ochrogaster, assembly GCF_000317375.1. Lineage (NCBI taxonomy): Eukaryota > Metazoa > Chordata > Mammalia > Rodentia > Cricetidae > Microtus > Microtus ochrogaster. The sequence continues at coordinate 90,059,818 of NC_022011.1, forward strand.
TTTGTGTATTGTTAACGCAAAGACAAAGTAAGCAGGCCACAGATATAGAAATGTCAAAGCAAAGGGCATTACAGACAAGAAATGTGAGGTTAGTTGTGTAATGTGAGAAAGAAGTCAGGAGAGAAAGAAAGCACATTAAAAAAAACTTATTGATTAATCAACTGCAAGTTGTTGGAGAGAGGTGAATCCAGTTCTTACGTAATCTGATCCTCTTTCAGCTTTCAGAATTTTTCTAAAATATCTTACTAATTTGAAAAGAGACAATTGGTTGTGGCAATGGGAAGTTATGGCTATGATGTTGTAAAATAATATTTGCATTATCTTTGGCAGAAGTTGGCAGGTTGTATCGTCAGAGGGTTTGTGCAGTGTCTTGGAATTTGTTTTGTGTGGTAAGCCAGCCTTACAATAAACAATCCCAGCAGTTCCAGTGATTTAAAATATGAAATGCTGTCTTACTTAAAGGTCTGGATATTAGCTGGGGTGACATTCTTCAATCTATAAGTCAGACTCATAACTGCCCCAAGAAAATAGGTGAGATCCACTGAGGACAGGTACCGATTTGTAAAGGCAAGAGCCAAACCACACAAGCTAATTTTACATCTGTAAATAAATGTGCCCTGCATTATTCTAATAGCTAAACCCAAGTTTGGACAGACAGTAGTTTATTCAACTATGAAGAGGAAGCCCTTAGAAATTAAAAGGAAAAGCAAAGAATTTAAGTCTCTATTATTTTTTAGGGACCTAATGGGACTAAAGAACGGTGAATATTCTGTCTTTAAAACCTGGGCCCAATCTGTTTGGAACTAATTCTATTATCAAGATTGCTGTCTTGTTTACCATTCCATCCACTCCAACATCAAATATATTCTTGACTCTCAAGTGTGCTTTAAGAGAAATAAAATGGTGAAATAGGGAGAAATCAGTCTCCCACCTTGAGAGCTAATCTGCCAAAAAAAAAAAAAATTCTCTGTCCTATGAACAAAGGAAGCTGAAGAAGTTAGGATAAGATTTTGTCCACTGGAACTACAAGACACTCTGTGTTTCTCCTGGTTACTTTTAAGTGCTTCAGTCAGTATAACAGGAAACAATCCAAGCAATTGGATTCAATAATTCAAGGTGAGAAGTAGGGAGATAAGAAAACAGCAAAATCACCAAATGTCTTCCCCTCTTTAATAAGTAGACCGCAGAAGACACTTGTTTTGGCTATCCCAACATTCCTGTTCACTTGTGGACAAAAACAATCACGCTTTTGCAGTGCACACTAATGTATTTAGAGAGAGGTGGATTTAAGTCCCATTCTATGGGCAGCTATGAAACCCAACACTAAACAAATATCAGTGATTAAAGTTGAGCAACGACCTCATCAGTGCCCCGATGCTATATTGTAGGAATTTGTTCCTGTGGTGGAGGTACTCTCTGTAGACAGTTTAGCTATGTTGTTCAGGTTGGGCACAAAGCCATGCCTTCCTATTTTAGCCACCTGGGGGCTGGGAAGGCAGAGATATGTTGCCATACTTGGGTAATTCTGGGATTTTTGTTGGAGCAATTGGAAGACTTCACGCTCCCTTATACACTGTGGAAATTTATTTTGGAATTCTGTATGAGTTGAAAAGCATAAAGAAGGGACTAGAGAGATGGTTCAGTGGTTGAGAGCACTCACTGTTCTTTTAGATAATCCAGGTTTGTTTTCCAGAATCTGACACCCTCACACAAACCTGCAGGCAAAAAACAAACACACAATCCTCACCCAAGAAAACCTAGCAAGAACAAGAAAAACAACAAAACAAACACCAATGCATATAAAATAATAAATAAATACATAAATAAATAAATAAAAAGAAAAGTATAAAAACACGTATCTTTCCACCATGTAGGTGAAACTTAGATTTTAACCAAGCTATAGAGTTCTAACAGCAAGAAGATTCTGGTGATATTGCTTCATTTTCTGTTCCCATCCATTACTGAGATTACTTCTAACCTTCAATGAGTCATTGTACTCTGGAAGTCAAGAAATTGATGGGGATTTTTTTTTGTTAATTATCTTTGGTTGGCTTTTCTACTATTAATACAGAATGGCTTTCTCATAAGTTAATACTAGCATCTAACTTTTATCTGATTCATAATCATACCAAGTCAAACTTCGAAGAGCAAATGCTTTTAAGAAAAATAAATTCTTGAGTACCTGAGAAAGAAATTATCTTGAGTTGGTTATGTCCTTCTCTTTTCTTAATTGCTCCTTACCTCTTCTTATCCACAATTTTGTACAAGTTGTTCAAGACTCATAAAACATTTCAATAATGTTAAGCAATATAATTTAGTTGAATTTTAGATGGAAAACAATTTAAAACACAAACCATATTACCCAAATGTTATATGATGACACAGCAAACATCCTGTTATTAAAAGGTATTTAAAGTGTCTAAAAGCATTTCCTTTTCCTCAGTAGTGGTAACTTGCATAGAGAGTAGGGCATCAGGAGGTTTGAGCTCCATCCTTCTGCTAATACTTTTTTATTCTTGTGTTCTGAATTAATTAATGGCTGAGAAAGGCTCATGTGTTAAACTGTTGATCCCCAATTAGGGCTGTTGCTTTGGAAGGTGGTGGGAATTTGAGTAACAGAGTCCTATTTGGAAGAAGCGGGTCTCTAGGTGTGTTGCTATGGTTGGAGGGTTTATTATCCAGTCTTCTCTTATCTCTCTGCCCAAGGCCAGTATAAAGTGGGTATCTTCACTGTTTCAGCATGTGGTCCAGCCATGATGATTTTGTTTAGTGTTGTTCTTAAAATGGTGGAGCCCCCGACCATGGACTGAAACCTACAAAAGGATGGAACAGAGTAAACATCCCTTCCTTTGAAGTTGTTTCTCTCAGGCTTTGCCACAGTGATGAAAAACTACTATGGACTTTGTGGAAAAACAGCTTCCCAACTACCGGTTCTCAACTAGAAAATAAGACACCCGGGACATATCACTTTGGGAGATGCTGCTCTTTTTTACAGATCACTTCAGGAGATGCCACTCTCTTTGCTATATTATTTGATGTACATTAATTTGGCTTCAAATATTATACATCCCTAAAGAATTACAATATTACTTTTGTCTTTTATAAATGTCTACAATGTCCATAGATCTAAAGTATGTCCTTAATTTTACATTTCCAGAAAGACCTATATTTTTAAGCATATAGAACCAAGTCAGGAAATCAAAGAAAATAAAGTATTTACATAATCTCAACTTTGTCTCCTAAGCAGAACAGAGGGACGATAATGCTGATGCATAATGCACCCTGGAATTCCATGACTCATGCTGACACACCGTACTATTTAGAGGGGAAGAGGAAAAGTTCTTATGCAATGTGCTGATGCCAGGATAAGAATATTTTCAAGCATTTTAAGTGCTTAATTACAAACTAAACACTGACACCTTGGTGCAGGAGGATAGACTCTGGGACCAATCCAAACTCACATTCTGATTTAATAGGCTAGAGAGGTCTGCAAAGTGGGTTACCAGGAGATTCCTTAAGAACTAATTTTCTATACTGGATTAGGAAAGATTCTCTCTGTTTATTAATTTGTATCTTCTTTATAAATGTTATTCATTTGCTTGAAAAAATCCTCATGAATCTTTAAAGCAAAAGAAAAATTAAGGGATTTTAAAGCTTCTTTTATTATTTAACTCAATAAAAATACAGATAAAGAAACCGCCATTAAAATAGTTTCAGTTCCTTTTTGTTCTTATACAAGTTCATTGAACACTAAAATTCACACATGTACATGGCAAAGAGATTTAGATAAAAATAGCAACAAATTTCCCTTTAATAAAATATTGAAGCAGATGAAGGAAATAATAAGAATTTAATTCATAAGAATTAAATGCTTATTTAATGTTCATATCACAAAGGAAGTGAAGCTACTTCAATGAAACGTTAAGATGTACAATGAAAATGTTTAAAAAAAATGAACAGGAGAGGCTATAAAAAAGAAACCGGAGCAAAGTCAGAGATTTACACAACAGCTATATTTGCACATCAAAGTCATGCTAGTTAAGAGATAGGGCTGCATTTAAGTAAGAGTCGTAGACCAGGCACAGAGGCACACATCTGGAATCCTAGCATCTAAGACACTGGTTCAGGCTATACAGTGTCAGGTCACCCATAAGGCAAGACCCTGTTCCAAAAACAAATGGAAAAAGTGAAACTCAGGATTCACTTGAAGAATCAGTGTGTTATCAAGGTAAATATGAACACTATGCTAATAAGAAAGGAGTTGTATACAGAACTGATAATAGAAAAATGCTTATGAACAACACAGAATATGAGATGTTCCAATAAACAGTAAGCATACTCATATCATAGGACTTGCAATAAATGCAACAATGCATCTTATTTGGCCTTCAAGAATAACATTCCTTCCCGTTGATTATTGACTTTTGTGAGGAACCCAACAAGAGTGATTGCTGCCACTGGTAGGATAACTTGATGGTGAAGAGTCAGTACTCATCTTCGGGAGCACCCAACCTTGTTTATCAACACCCACATCCACCCTTGGTTCAAAATCACCCATCACCTCAGTTCATGGGAGAGCCCAAACCTCTGATCTCTATGGGCACCTACACACATCACACACACACACACACACCAAAAATAATTACTCTTTTTATTTTAAAAAGATTACATTTGAACCAAAATTATTCAGTCAATTCATACTTATAAATTCATTAAACTATTGTACATACATCATTAAACATTAGACTATTGCTAGAGAGATGTTTTTGAAGAATTTTTATTTTTAATTATAGAGTAAACCAAGTAATGTACTGCTTCCTTAGTTACAGTGGTTATATTCTTATTTGTAGTGCATAAAGGACTGGTATACAAGAATAAAGCATGCTGATCCTCTAAGAGGTACTGGGCTACAAAGGTAAAATGTCATGGGTGCTAGCCTTTGGATAGCAAGATTTAGAATAGTGAGCTCTCTAAAACAGAAAGATCTGAATGAAGGAGAGGTTTGGCTAAATATTTTATATTCTTTATATGTCAGGAATCATCTCTAGAAACAAGTGGAGGTAGTTCTTCATAAAATAATTGTGAGCAAGCTCCCCCCGCAAGAGCTCTGCTCTTCAGAACTGTTAGAAGTCTTATTAATAGTCAGTTAAATTACAATTCTAAGTACATGTCTAATTAATCCTCAATCTCTTTGTCTTAGATAAAAATGAAGGCACAGTGTTTGAAAATATAAATTAATGCAATAATATTGTGAAGTAAATATAGTATTTCTTATAAACTTCATATAGGTAAGAAGCAGAGGATTTCAGAAACGATAAAGTATATTTTCTGAGACGGGTTCTTCTCATTGAAAATGTAAGAGGTTGCGTGAGTTTCAGAAGGAAAGTTGACACTACAGCAATGATCTTTTTCTGGCTTTTGGAATTTAGAATTTTCTGATGACCTTTTGTTAATGCATATTTTTCTATAGTTTCTACATTTTTGTTTCTATAATGAGCATACATTGATTCTATAGTTAAGAAAACTAATAGCAACTTTTATAATTTGGTTATTCTTAAAATATCTTTATGATGTAATAATATTTTGAGAGATAATTAACCATACTATAATTGTCTTTGGGTCTCAGCTAGACAGAAGTGGGACTAAGAGACTGTTTACCTCAGATAAACTGTGCTCTGCTCCTTTTACAGAAAGTAAGAAAATATTTTAATTTCTTATGTAATAAAAAAATCAATTTACTGCAACTGTTAAATTTCTAATGTGTTCTGGTTTAATAATTAATCTTATTATCTTATAACAGCAGAGGAAGAATATATAATTATTTAGTAAATAATATTAAAGACAAAGTGGAATTCTTGTTTCTACCTGGCAAATGCATCGAACTGAAGCTTTTTCCTGATCTACCCCACTTTAGAGAATCCCACCTGTGTCTGTAGGTCAATCGCACTTTCTAGTTCACACATCTTGGCCTTCATCTTGATTCTGATGATCAGCTTGATAGGATGAAGGACTGTAAGTGACCACACTTTTTTACTGCAGCCAAGGTCACCTGATAATTCCTTAAGGAACGAAAGCAGGCCAGGTTGGAGGGGTATAGGAAAACTGAGGTTTGACAAATCTATTGGGGCAATCAAACTGAAGCAAATTGTGCCCCAGGAACCATGAACTCTAAGCAGAGAAACCCACGAGGCGTCTCTGCCAAGGCGGCTAGATCAGGCTATGAGTCCTGTAGTTGCTTCTATCAAGCATTTTGTCACAGTCATGCCTTTGCCCTGGTGAGTAAGTGTGAGTGCTTACAGGTGGCACCAGGAGCAATGACCTGAAATATGGGGATTTAAGGAAAAAAGAAAAAAGAAAAAGAATAGAGTTGAGGAACTCCTGGGAATCGTGTGTACATAGTGTTTTAGGCATGAGCATTTATTGGCAGTGAAAAATCGACCAGGCAGGGTTGAAGGAGCTAAATGTTGCTGGAGCAAAGAGTTAAAGAGGGACACCATCAGTTGATGAAGTTCCTGGAGTTCACTTAGTGAACTTTTTTTATTTTCCCCCCAAAAAGGGATCTCTGAATTCCTGAACCAGGTCCTGGTTAGGAAGAGGAATTCATGGAAAAGTAGATGCAAGGGGTCCGGAAAAAAAATTCCTAGTAATGCTTTTCAGTTTTGGAGATAAATAAAAACAGTAACAGATAAAAATGACACAGTTAAAATTAAAAATAAAAGTGATCAAAAAATTGACACTGGGAAGAGAAGGAAAATTAGAGTCTGAAGTGGATAAAAAGTGCTAAGTACCAACTCTCAGATTTGATGCTGATATAGAAAAATATTTTGGCAAATGTCTATTCTTTCATATAATATGGTAAGAGCAAAGTGATCTTTTACTGTCTAAAATAACTTCAAGGACTTTTCTCTATTTAGCTGATATTGAACCGAATTGCTGGTTGTGTTTAGTTCTCTGGTTTTATAGGCCTGGGGAAATTAGCATATACCCTAGGCTGTACAGTGCCTGTGTACAGGTAAAAGCTTCAGATGAGCATGAGTTCGAGGGAAACAAAAATCATTGCCTGATGGAGGAAGGTCATTGGTTGATTAAATAAAGAAACTGCTTGACCTGATAGGTTAGAACATAGGTGGGAGGAGCAGACGCTGGGAGGAAG
>NC_022011.1:90069910-90075981 GCF_000317375.1 Microtus ochrogaster
GTAGGCTAGAATCTTCCCGGTAAGCGCACCTTGGGGTGCGACACACATGATTGGAAATGGGTTAGTCCAGGTGTGAGAGTTAGCTGAGAAAAGGCTAGATAGAAATGGTCAAGCAGTGATTAAATGAATACAGTGTCTGTGTAATTATTCCGGGTAAAGCTAGCCGGAGGCGGCCGGGGTGATGGGGACGTAGCCCACGGCTCCTATTACTACAATTGCCCATTCAGTTTATATAGAAACTTTTGAATTAGGAAATATAAAATCTGAAATGCCTACAGGGAGCCATTTCAGCAAGACCATTTTTGACATGAATAATATTGTCCTTCCCTTTCTTTCTCTTTTAGCTATTTATGGAATGTCTTTGATGTTTTCCAATTTCCTTTAAGACGTAGGATACTACTATAAAATTTTCCTAGATTGGATTTCTTCAAGCTAAGATTTAAACATCACCCTAATGCTACAGATATCTTGACACTAACTTTCAAGAGGACTGTGTTTTCTGTGGGTTAACAAATATTCAGTAAGTTGATGTACACTGAGTTTTAGTGCCACACTACAGCTGTGTGGGGAATTGTAATAAAATAGGACATTCACTTCTTACTTTAAAATTTCCTTATACAGTGTGGTAGGTGGAAAAAAAAGCAAGGACAGAATGCCAATAGTCAATAGAACAATGGAAAAAGCCCCCCACAAGGCCCAAGAGAGTAGACTTTCTTTTATTTCCTTTACTAGAGATATAACATGGCATGAGCCAATAAATTTTCTATTTCTTAGTTTCCTCATCTGAAAGAGAAAAAAATAAAAAAAAATACTTCTATAGGTCCACTTACAGCTAAAAATTCTATTTGAGTTTCGATATTGTTCTTAATGTTTTCTGAATTGTGATCAACATTCTTAAATATAGAAAGATATTTACTTAAAATTTGATATTCTTATTTATTTTTAATTAATTTGCTACTAAAATATAAATAATATACATTTTTTGTAAAAACCTTTTCAATAAACTAGTATATAAAGACAAAGTTTAGAACCAGGTTTGATTATCCCTTCTGGTTTCCAAACCTAGTCTCAATAGCTTCATAATAAATTACACTATAAAAATAATCCCTATTAAGAAGACTGTTTGTACAGAATAGCTGCATCAAGGACGAACAAGACAAAGTTTTATTATCCATTTGCATTTCTTCCAAAACCACAGAAAACACTGTAGGAAAGGAGAGGTGAGGTAACACTTACTGTTAGACCTGCCAGGACCATGGATTCCAGTACTGTTTTCCTCTGAAGTGTTAAAGAAAGCATACAGTTACAACCTAGATTGTTTTATACCATTATCAAAGGAGTTCTTGGGGAAAACTCAGACTGAAAAAAAATAGAATTCATTATAGTTGCTAATAAGCAAAGGTAGATCCTTTTCTCAGTCAATTTTCAGATGTATTAGTTTCCTGCTACACTTCCAAATACACAACAAATACTGTACTTGGATCCATGAAAACTTCTAAGTAGCTATTATTATTAATCATGAGCAAACAGTATAAGAAATAAGAAAATGCAAATGGCAATATAACCTTTGCTCTAATGTCATGCATCCAAGTTCGTTGCTCTGTGTCCATATTTAGCTGTTATGATAAGTATGCTCAGGGGTCAAATGAGTTTTATTGCAGTGTAGAGAATTACCAAATAAAAATATCATTGCTATGTAGGACAAAAGAGATGACTGCCAGCAGAGCTGAAAGTTTTTAGAATTGTTTATTAGCCCCTGGATATGGGAAGGGACTAGAGAAGTATCTGAAGTTCTTCACTTTTCCACTGTTCCTGATACTCTGGAAGAGAAACATAAATGGAGTAAGGACATTAGATAGTTTTATCTCTAATGAGGATGCAGTCTGCAGGAGAGGAGGTAGAAAGAGTCCTACATGAATCGGAGGTTTTAACAGCAGAAATATTGAATTATTGAAATCCTGACATGCCATTTTTAAAATATCTAATATTATATCCTTAACTAACATTTATAATTGTAAGTATTCTCATTTTAAATTTACTTAATACCAATTAGTATTTTAGCTCTTATGGTTTATTTTTTTATATTTTTTCTTGTTTTTATTGAGCTATATTTTTTTTTCACTTCTCCCCTCCTTTTCTCTCCCCTCCACTTCTACCCTCTCCCATTGTCCCCATGCTCCCAATTTACTCAGGAGATCTCATCTTTTTCTACTTCCCATGTAGATTAGATCCATGTATGTCTTTCTTACTGTCTTCTTTGTTGTTTAGGTTCTCTAGGATTTTGAAATTTAGGCTGGGTTTTCTTTGTTTTCTGTCTAACAGCCACTTATGAGTGAGTATATATGATAATTCTTTCTGGGTCTGGGTTATCTCACTCGATATAATGAATGTTTTCTAGATCCATCCATTTGCCCACAAATTTCAAGAAGCCATTATTTTTTCCACTGTGAAGTACTCCATTTTGTAAATGTGCCCACATCTTCTTTATCAATTCTTTGGTAGACGATCATTTAGGTTATTTCCAGGTTCTGGCTATGACAAATAGTGCTCTTATGAACATAGGTGAACACATGTTCTTGTGGTAAAATTGAGCATCTTTTGGGTATATACCCAAAAGTGATATTTCTGGGTCTTGAGGTAGGTTGTTTCCTAATTTTCTGAGAAATCGCCATACTGATTTCCAAAGCAGCTATACCAGTTTGCAGTCCCACCAGCAATGCATTTACCTCACACCCTCTCCTGCATAAGTTGTCATCAGTGTTTTGGATACTGGCCATTCTTACAGGTTATATCTTACATCTTACTCTAAGATGGAATCTCAGAGTTGTTTTGATTTGCATTTCTCTGATGACTAAGAATGTTGATTGAGTATTTCCTTAAGTGTCTTTTAGATTTTAGATTCATCTGTTGAGAATTCTCTGTCTAGGTTTGTGTCCCTTTTTTATTGGATTATTTGTTCGTTTGATGACCAATTTCTTGAGTTCTTTGTATATTTTGAAGATCAGGCCTCTGTCCAATATGGGGTTGGTGAAGATCTTTTCCCATTTTGTATGCTGCCATTTTGTCCTGTTGACTGTGTCCTTTGCTTTACAGAAGCTTCTCAGTTTCAGGAGATCTTATTTATTAATTGTTTCTCTCAGTGTCTGTGCTGCTGGGGTTATATTTATGTAGTGATATCCTGTGCCAGTGCATTGAAGTGTACTTCGCTCTTTCTCTTCTGTGAGGTTCAGTGGTATTGGTTCACTTGGACTTGAGTTTTGTGTATGGGGATAGATATGGATCTATTTTCATTCCTCTACATGTTGATATCCGGTTATGCCAGCACCATTTGTTGAATATGCTATCTTTTTTCCATTTTATAATTTTTGATTCTTTGTCAAAAATTAGGTGTTCATAGGTGTGTGGATTTATATCCGTGTCTTCAGTTTGGTTTCATTGGTCCTTCTACCTGTTTTTATGCCAATAGCAGGCTTTTTTCAATACTGTAGCTTGGTAGTAGAGTTTGAAGTCAGGGATTGTGATGCCTCCAGAAGTTGTTTTATTGTACAGGATTTTTTGGCTATCTTGGGTTTTTTGCTTTTCCATATGAAATTGAATAGTGTTCTTTCAAGGTCTGTGAAGAATTTTGCTGGGGTTTTGATGGGCATTTTGTTGAATCTGTAGATTGCTTTTTATAAGATTGCCATTTTTACTATCTTAATTGCACCCACCCAAGAGCATGGGAGGTCTTTTCATTGCCTGGTGTCTTCTTCAATTTCTTTCCTCAAAGATTTAAAGTTCTTGTCATACAGATCATCCACTTGTTTGGTTAGAGTTGCTCCAAGATATTTTATGCTATTTGTGGCTATTGTGAAGGGTGATATTTCTCTGATTTCTTTCTCAACCCATTTATCATCTATGTAAAGGAAGGCTACTGATTATTTTGAGTTAATCTTGTATCCTGCTATATTACTGAAGTTGTTTATGAGCTGTAGAAGTTCCTTGGTAGAATTTTTGGGATTACTTATGTAAACTATCATATTATCACCAAATAGTGAGAGTTTGACTTCTTTTTTTCTGATTTGTATTTTTTTGATCTCCTTTTGTTGTTTTATTGCCTTAACTAGGACCTCAAGAACTATGTTGAATAGATATGGAGAGAGTGGACATTGTATGGAATGTTCTATTGATGTCTGGTTAAGTCCATTTGAGTCATAACATCTGTTAGTTCCCTTTTTTCTCTGTTAAGTTTTTGTCTGGCAGACTGAAGTCTCCCACTATTAGTGTGTGTGGTTTAATGTGTGATTTAAGCTTGATACAGGGTTTAATGTAGCCCAAGCAACCATCAAATCTGCTATGTGGATCACAATGACCTTGAAAATGCTGGCCTTCTGTCCTCTGCTTCCTGAATCCTAGGATCGAATGTATGTGCCCCATTCTTGATTCACAATTACTGCATCATTGATTTGCTTTTCTGTGCCAGTGTTTTAAAATTATTTGTATATTCTTTTTTTATTTTTACTGCTTTCGGAATAATTGTTCTCTTTCTAGATTTGGTTTTTAGGTTACAGGCATAAATCTAATTATTTCTTTATTAATAAAAATATTTAAGATGATACAATGCATTTTTAGACTTCACATGGTTTATTCAGTTCTAATATCTTTGATATTTTAATTTTTAAGTCTTTATCATTATCAAAATATTTAGATATGTTTTATTGATTTTTAAGTTAAACATTCTTGGAACCAAGTAGGTTCTATATACTTTCGTTCTTTTCTTTTTTTTGCATTGCAATCAGTGAACAAAGACTATATAATTGGAACTATATAGAATTTGTTGAGATTTCTCTAGTAGCATATTGTGTGATGAGTAACTTTAGTATTTGTACACAATATGCTAAAAATTAAAACAAAGGCACTATTTCACATGTTAAAGATTAGTAAATATGGTATTTAAGAAACATCACGTAATTTTGGTGTATGTATGTATGCATGCATATATTGTTGTGTGTGTATGTGTACCTGCACATGTCCATGTGTGTTTGCAAGTGAAAACCAGAGGACAACTCAGGCATCTTTATTAGTCATTTTCCACCTTATTTTTTTGGGCAGAGTCGTTCATTGAATCTGGTTAGATTAGCTGCCCAGAAAACCCTACGTATCTTGCTGTCTCTGCCTCCCTATAGTTGGAATTACATGAATTAAGGCTGCATGTAGGTTGTGGGGATTGAACCTGGGTCCTCACGCTGCTCTGTCAAGTATTTTGCCAACTAAGCTCTCTCTCCTTCTGTTCCCATTATATTTTTCTACTGTTGTTGAGTTGTGCTATCAGTTTACACCTTATATCTGGGGGTATGCCTCACATGAAACCTTCATTTCTTAGGGTTCTCCTGTATGCTTCCCATGGCTGGAATCATGGGTGTGCACTGACATGCCTGATTTTTACATGATTTTGAGGATTCCTTTGGCAGATTTGAGAAAAAAAAAAGCTTTGCGTATTTGGATCTAGTCTTGTTATCATTGTAAATGTACTTAGAAGCTTGTATGAACCTGAGATGGTGGCTCACAACTTTAATCCCAGCACGTGGGAGGCAGGGACAGACAGATTTTTGAGTTCAAGGCCAGCCTGGTCTGCAGAATGAGTTTCAGCACATCCAGGGCTACATAGAAAATCTCTGTCTTAAAAAATAAATAAAAAAAACCCAACAGAACAAAACAAAACAAAACTGCTGTGGGAGTGTCATATATCAATCTGTTAATTTCATTGGTTAAGTAATAAACAAACTGCTTGGGCTCATAGCTTAGAACATAGGTGGGAGGAGTAAATAGAGCAGAATGCTGGGAGGAAGAGGAAGTGAGCTCAGACTCGACAGCTCTGCTGTCTGGAGCAGAGACACCATGCTCCCCTCTCCAGGGCGGACGCGCGTATAGCTCTGTCTCTGAGACACACGCGATGAAGCTCCGACCCAGGATGGACGTAGGCTAGAATCTTCCTGGTAAGACCGGTGCTCACTAAGACCAGTGCTCACAGATTATTAGAGATGGGTTGATCAGGATATCAGAATTAGCCAGTAAGGGCTAGAGCTAAAGGG
>NC_022011.1:90078501-90084740 GCF_000317375.1 Microtus ochrogaster
CTAAGACCAGTGCTCACAGATTATTAGAGATGGGTTGATCGGGATATCAGAATTAGCCAGTAAGGGCTAGAGCTAAAGGGCCAAGCAGTGTTTAAATGAATACAGTTTCCATGTAATTATTTCGGGTAAAGATAGCCTTGCAGGCAGTGGGGTGCTGGGGATGCAGCCCTGCCACACCTATTACAACACAAAACAACAACAACAACAACAACAACAAAAAAAAAAAAAGCAAACAAACCAGCAATGAGAGTTGAGGAATTAGGTCAGTGTTGGAAGTGGGTTTGTCTAACATGCATAAAGTTGACCCTGATTTTCAGGCCTTGGAGCCCTCACTTGCAAAAAGACAGGCATACAGACAAGAGGGGAAGAATGGAGGAAGGAAGCAAACAAGCACTTAGGTTTTGCTAACATTGTTTAGTGTCTGTGCATCTTCTGTTGGATTTATTTATTTTTGCTTTTGTCTGATTAGGTCCTCCTGAGGTTTCATAAAGGGAATACATGAGTGGTAGACATTTGAATATCTAAAAACATCCTACTTAGTTTAATTCCTTGACGACCACTTAGTCTGAATATAAAATGTTGAATTGAATTTTTCCTCAGAGACCTGTGTAACGTGATGTGGTTTGTGTGTGTGTGTGTATGTGTGTGTGTGTGTGTGTGTATGAAAGAGAGAGAGAGAGAGAGAGAGAGAGAGAGAGAGAGAGAGAGAGAGAGAGAGAGACTGAATTTCTGTCCCCATACTAGAGTGCTCTAACCATGGATAATTACTTTGAGCATTTATGTGTTTCCCCTTAAGGAAATAAAACTGCTATTTTGTATTTAATCTACCTATTTTTCTGCTTTTGGATGTTTCTGATAATGACTTTAGGAACTTTTGGATGTGACCTTCATAAGTATTTTACCTCTTTATGCTTTCTACTCTTTGTTCTGTCGTTTTTTATTCTGGGAGAATTTTTTTTTTTAAAAAAAAACAACTTAGTTCCTATTTTCAGCTTTGGGCATGAAGGTTTTAAAACCATCTACATATTTCTTTTATATTTTCATAATTAATGACTCATTATCAAGATTATAACAGGTTCACATCTGAATGTAATATTATTTACTCACATTGAGATGAGAAAATTGTAATTAATATTTTGTTCTGTCTTCTATATTAAATTCTTTGCTCTAGAGGTGCCGTTTCTTCATTTTGCACTGTTTCTCCCTAATGGCTTTGGATTTCTGCAAATATTTTTCAATTATTCATAAAAGGGTTATTCTTGTATTCAAGATTTCTTATTTGTTTCTCACTTGTAACTTAGTCATTATTGTGTTTGAAGATTTTCTTTAGACTTGGGTGCAAATTTCATAAGTGAGTAGGAGATGTGCATAAGAGGGTTATAGATCTTTGTCTTTTGTCCAAGATTTTGTTTTACAAGCCACTGAATATTCAACCAGGAAGCAGGACATTTCTGTCTCTGTCCCTGCCTCTCTCTGATTCTTGGCCTAATTAAAAATGGACAGAAAGGGAACTTGAGGAACTTACTGGAGTCATAGAGAAAAAACCATTAGTACATCCACACTAGAATGTGAGATCTATCTGGAAGAGGTACATGAGGATGAAAGGGAGGACGCTGGGAAACTTAGGCAGTTTCAGTAGTGGAGTTCTTGGTGCATCTGCCCCAACACAGGCTACAGAGACAGCGAGAATGTGCTAAATATCAGTAGACAGACTTAGGATTTGGGTCAGTTTGGTGAGGAGGGTTTGGGGAATAGTTGCATTCCTGAGTAGAAATTTAGAAAGATTCCAAGTTTTTCAGCATGATTCTGGAGGTAAACACCTGTATGTTTTGTCTCATGGTTATAGTTTATAAAATAGAAGCTATTATCTTACTGAGGAGGACATTTTTGGCATCTATCAGGAAAGATTTCGGTACAGGGATGGCTACTCTTGTCATTTGCTATTTAAGCTGGCCCTGAGATATGCTATATTTCTTTTTAGCTTTTCATTTTAGGCTTGCCTTTTGGGTGAAAAATAGGAAGTCTGCAGCTTGTCTGAGCATGAGCAGCACATACTGTCAATACCAAAATGATTTTATCGGCCATTGACCAAACCATTTGTAAGGAGGTTTTTGAGCATCAATCATTCTGTTAATGTTGGAGGATGTCACTATAATGGCATTCATATATCCCAGAGTGTGTTGCTGACATGAGATTTTCCACTTTAGAAAGGATGTTGTTAGTCATGAATCATGATCTTAACAGAAGAAGTCAATGTTCTGGAATTTATTCTTATGTTCCAAACAGGGCTTGAGAAGCGACTGCTTGCAGATGGATCTTTCCTTAACCTTCTTCTTGCCAAGTAAGAATCATTGCCTCCAGTACGGCTGCTTTTCTGCAGATAATCTGCTGGAGAGAGTCCAGGAATGGCAGAAACAAGGAAGATCATCTTCCTGTCCATTCTTACACCTCTGCTCTGTCACCTCGAAGCTGCCCTCTGTCATCTGTGTCCTACCGGTTTACAGTGACTCAGTGCTAAGCAGTACATCCCATCTGTTTAAGTGCTGCTGCCCTTGGGAACCACTTTGTTCTTTCTTTTAGTCAATCTTACTTCCTTAGACTTTGAAGAACTGCTTACTTTGCTGGTTATACTTGGCAGGAAATAAATATTAAAATAAACCACAAGGTACTAAATATATTGTTCTGTTAGCTTTAACTGTCAATGAAACACGACTTATAATTACATTAGCAATCTCAGTTGAGGGACTGCTTAGATCTGACTGGCCTGTGAGCATCTTTTGGGAATGATCTTAACTGCTTATTGATATAACAGGGCCTGGCCCACTGTGGGCAGCACCATTACATTAGCGTAAAAAGACTAGGGAAGAATGTACACAGCTGCGTTTTCCCCATGGTTTCTATTTCAAGTTCTTGCTTAAATCTCTGCCCTGACCTCCCTCAATGAAGGCCTGTGACTTCTTCACCTGAATCTATTCTTGGTCAGAGTGTTTTATCACAACAGCAAAGATGCAAGTAGGCTAATGATGTCTAGGTAACATTTGATCAGAGACACATTTGAAATATTTCTTGTGGCCTGTTGTGGAAGACATTGATGTATTCAGGTTTTTTGGGGGGAATCTTATGCTTTATGAGGAAGCTCCATTCATGCTTTTTCTTCATTTGAGTGACTTTCTTCCTAACCCCAGTATGTTTATGCATCTATTTAATTTTACTTTTTTCTTGTAATTAATAGGCATTTTGGAATTTTTTTTTGGCAGGATATGTATATGTGTGTCAAGTGATTATTAAATTTCACAAGTTGAAAGTGAATTGTTAATAAGTTTGTAGAATTGATTATATATACATATAATGTATATATAGGAATCATATAGAAATCCTATATATACAGGATGTATATAACAAGAATCCTATTTCAATATTTTAAAAGGCCAAGTTCTCCAATATAATCAATTCATATACTCTTATTTTCTTTTTACCATTCATTCAATTAAATTTGTTAACACTTATTAACATTCATTCAATTAAAATCCTATTTCTTCGAAAGCCCTCATTGCTTTGAAACCCCCTCACCTATAGACCACATTCTTGTAGAAAGTAGTCATTAATTTAAGAAGTGAGAGGCTCTCTCCTCTCCCCCACCCTTGTTTTCTTCATCTCCTGAGATGAGTTATGGCCAAGACAATAGAAACCACAGATAAAGCCCCGCTGTTCCAGAAATGGAGCTGTAAAGAGATAAAGAGGATGATGGATATTTCCATGTCTTCCGTTTAATCTTCGGTCTCAGTTGCAACCGTTGATTCACTATCTTTTGGAGGGGTGTGCTATTTCACACGTGTCGTGTGCACTATGTGAGTATTATGAATTGTTTGTCCACCCTCCTTTGCCTCACTGAATATGACATTTGAGCTGTGCAGTTGTGGATCTCATTTTAGGGTGGAAATCAGGGCAAAGGAAACGACTTTGTAAAGTGGTATTCGCAACATGCTCTTCATGTGGACCTAGGTTTACTGCTGTCTCCCTGGACTGGTGATCGTCTTCAGCTCTAAGCTGGCCTGGATAAATGTCTCAACTGAAGACAGCTGTCTTGCTAGGGATCATACCTATTTTAGACTGAGCCACATCCATCTACAGCTCGGAAATGTCATTCACGTTTGAAATTCTGCATGAAGTTCATCGTCCTATGCTGAGAATGACTCACAGCTCAGCCTCTCCTTCTCCTACTGTATCTTTCCCCTTCTACTTTGTCTTCATTGCTCATTCCTTCCCCTGTTCTTAATCCTGAAAGCACTTCTTAATAAAGTTCATGGTTGCCCTCTCCTCTCAGAGTCTGCTACTTAATCTTAATCAACAACCTCTATTTGGATCCCGTTTTAGAGGAATTAAGTCTGAAAGTTGGTCATAGTAGAATAAAACACTACTCAGTGTATGTATAATATAATGCTATGTGTGTATGTGTGTGTGTATAACACTATGCTGATTTTTAACTCTTATTTCCCCTTTATATATTCATGTCAATATAGAGTCAAGTTATCATAATATTTGATCTTATTTATATTTTTCCAGTTATATGTTTATGTTTCAGAAGTGTGTTACGTGTATGTATACATGCACATACATATACTTATACATGCATGTTTTTAAAGGTCACAGAATATCTGCTTATATGAACTATGTCTTCTTTAAGGTAATAATCCATACAGTCACATGTCAATAAATGTCCTAAGACAGATTTATTTTTCTATGGGTACCAAAATATCTGTCTTTTTTTTCTGATTTGATAGCATTAGTTGTCATACTGTGACACAATATTTTACTTTAAATATTTTAAATAAAATATAGAATAACTCCATCATCCAATTATAATGTTAATTTAAGCATTGTAACATTATAGTTCAAATAGGTGATATTTTCAGTTCTTTAAAAAAAGCCAAAGTAATCTTCAGTTCTTATTAATATATTTACTCCCCCTCCATTCCTCTACTTCCAAGACCTCCTTCTTTCATGTATTATCATTACTGCTTTCTTCCCCCTTCTTTAGTTAGCTATTATGTATCGATACATTAATGTGTACATAGTTACATATATACAGACTTTAAAAATTACAAATATAAATTGGTAAATCAACTTAATATTGCATATATATGTTTTTAGGACTGACCACTAGGTATTTAAAAATAATTAAGGTGTTCCTTTCTAAGAAAGACTAATTCCACCTGTCTTGGAAGTCATTGCTCGACTGTAGACCTGTAACTGTGGAGGGGACTTGTGAGATATCTCCCATTCAAGCTGACACATAAAACAGTATTGTTAGTGTTCACATCTTATTTAGACACCAATATTGTTGAGATTTTATGAGTGCAGCTTTCTTGTCATGTATAGAAGATACAATCTTACACATATGCCCCGGTTCTGTCTCTTAGAATCTTTTTGCCTCCTCTTATAAGATGCTTTCTGAACCTTAGGTGCAGAAGCTGTGTATCAGATGTATCAGCTGGGGTCAATAATGCCTAAAAGCACCGCACTTCCTTCTAAGTGGCTATTACCTAAGATTCAATTGGAATAGAGGTTTCTATGTAATTTTATGTGGGCGAGCCCATTTGTATTATATTAGGACTTCGTTGTCTCTCAATCAGTTAAAATTGCCTTTTAGAACTCTTGTCTCTATCCATTAATTAAGGAAATCTGTCTGTTTTATCCATTGTTGTCATCCTAATGCCCATGACAGTGCAGAAAATAGGGTATGTTTTCACTAGCTACCTCTTACTGGAAATAATGAATAAACAAATAAAGGAAAAGAAGGCTATTTGAAGGGATAATGATCATTTTAACATAAGTCATCTGAATTTGCGGTTAAAAGGATAACTTTGAAAAAAAAATGTCTCCATGGATATCATGGTAGGCAGCAATGTGAAAGTTGATGTTTTAGCACTAAGGAGTTCCCGGGGTGAAATATGAGGGACGGTGGAAGTAAAGGACATATCAAAGCAGTTGTCTCTGAGCCTAGTAAGGACACAAAACATGGTAGATAGCTTGCATCCGTGTCCTTCATGTTCTCTGTGTTTTGTAATAGAAGTAATCCCCAGGTTGACTCAGCATCAAAGTCATTTATTTTCTTCAATGGTCCAATGAGTTGATGAGCAATAACAACAGAGGGGTTTGATGAAAAGTTGTCCTTCTTGACCATTGGCGTCATATCAAATGGAAGGGTTTGATGAAAAGTTGTCCTTCTTGACCATTGG